>NC_138776.1:58079361-58136861 GCF_965119305.1 Pelophylax lessonae
AGTCTGAGGTTTGGGAGTTCATGGTAATAAGTTATAATATTCTCAGGTTTAGGTTGATGCCATTGGGGGGAAAGTACACAGCAGTTTGAGGGTCAATGGCATTAGTTTACAGTATTCTGAAGTTTGGGGATTACCGTCAATAAGTTATAACATTATAGTTTTGAGGATTTGTTGAAGTGAATTTAAATATTAATTTTGATAATATTCAGAGGTTTAGGTTAATGGCATTAAGTGGGAAAGTACGCAGGGGTTTGAGGGTTAATGGCATTCGGTTACAATATTCTGAAGTTTGGGGATCACTGTCATTAAGTTATAATATTGTGTATAATATTGTGAGGTTTGGGGATTGGGGATTGGTGGCAGAAAGTTGGAAATTTTTTAAAGATTAGCTTTATGGCATTAAGGGAAAAGTACTGAGATGTTTGGCAGTCAATGGCATTAGGGGTAGAGTAATCTGAGGTTGGGGATTGGTGGCATTGGAGTAGAGAATTCTGAGAAATTCAAGGTCAGCGGCATCACATGCCTGAGACATTTAGTCAGAGAGTGTCACCACATATTAGGAATAGTCAGTCCAGAGATTTCTTCTCTAGACCTTCTTTAGATGAATTTCTAGAGTAGGGTTCGAAGGCCGAGGAGCTGAGGTACCTGGCGGAGAGTTCCTGGAGGTTCCCTGCCATTGTCAGTGGGTTAGAGGATAGCCGGTTGGCCACAGTGCCCAGTAAAGATGGCACAGGCATGCTGAAGATGCTGTGCCCTGAAGTGTGCAGTCCAGGTTGGTGAGGGGGGGCATTGGTGACTTCGGGAATGGATTGAGCCCCGGGTCCAGAACTGTTGGTGGCCCGCAGTGCTCCTGCAGCACAGGCTGGCAATAGTCCAGGCAGACCAGGAGGGGATAGAAGACGGCCTTGTTCCAAGAGCCGGAGAACACTGCAGGTGGCTGCAGTTTCTGAAACAACTGATCGCAGCTCAGAGTCCTTACCCTGGTCTTTTTTTTGCTTTGTCCTGCGATTCTGGAACCATACTTTCACCTGTCAAGACAGCAAACAGAACCATATAAGCTAGATAGAGGAGAGAGAGAGAGAAAGTGTGCATGTGTTGGGACAGACAGAAAGAGAAGAGAGAGAGGAGAGAGATATAGAGAGAGGGGACAAGGAGGAGGGTAGGAGGGGGTGAACAGAGAGAGAGGAAGAGAGAGAAGCTAGAGGTAAGAGAGAGGAGAAAGAGAGAGTGCAAGGGAGCAAAAGAGCAATGAAGGAGAACAGAGAGGGAACAGAGAAAATGTGGTGGAGAGAGAGAAGAGAGAGATGGAGGAGAAAAAAAAGGCAGAGAAAGCTGAAGGGGAGAGGGGGAGAGAAGAGAAAAAGTGAGAGCAAATATAGAGGGAGAGAAAGAGAAGAGAGAGGTAAAATGGGGGGGGGTGAGGAGGGGTATGAAGGGGGGTTTAAACCTGAGTATGAAGAGGGGTCTGGAAAAGGGTACAGAGAGAGGAGGGGTATGGAGGTACTGGAGAGGAATATGGAGAAGGGAAAAGGGGGGTATGAAGAAGTACGAGGAGGGATATGGAGAGGGGTATAAAAAGGTTTATGAAGAAGAGTATAGAAAGGATGTGTGGAGGTGTGGGTTATAGAGAAAAGGGGTATGAAAAAGAGGAGAATGGAAAGGGGTATTGAGAGAAGGGGTAGTGGGGTTTAGAGAGGGGTATGGAGGTAATGGAGAAGAGTATGGAGGTAATGGAGAGGGGGTATGGAGGAGTATGCGGAGCGGAAAAGAGAGGGTTATGGAGAGGGATATAATGGGGTATGGGTCAGTATGGGGAGAGTTATGAAGAAGAGTATAGAGACCGGAGGGGTATGGAGAAGAGCATAAAGAGAGGAGACATATGGAAAAGGGTATATAGAGCAGGGGCGTCTGGCGAAGGGTAGAGTGAAAGAAGGCTTATGGAGAAGGGTAAAGAGAGAGGAGGGGTTTGGAGGTACTGGAGAGGAGTAAAGTGGGGTATGGAACAGTATGGGAAAGGGTATGGAGGTATTGGGGGTAGGGAGGAGTATGGAGGAGTATGGGGAGGGGTATTCAGAAGGATATAGAGGTACTGAGGAGAGCTAAGGTGGTATATGGAGAAGTATGGGGAGGGGTATGGTGAAGGAGAGGTATGGTGAGGTATGAAAGATTATGGGGACAGATATGGAGAAGGGTATGGAGGTATTGGGGAGAGCTGTATAGTGATGAATGGAGGACTATGGAGAGAGTTATGGTGGGGTATAGCGGAGTAAGGGAGGGAGTATTGAGAAGGAGAGGTATAGTGAGGTATGAAGGAGTATGGGGAGGAGCAGGGGTGGACTGACAACTCATGGGGCCCCCGGGCAATCAGAGATCATGGGGCCCCCTGTGTCCACACTCAAACCACACAAAGCGCCACCTACAAATTGCAGCTCAGCCACATAGAGTGGGCATTTAAATATCTACCACAGCATAGCCTGCATGGAAGGTCCTAGCTTCTTTCTGTAGTGTGTAGCCTCTCATGGGGCCCCCTACTGACCCTGGGCCCCCGGGCAGTGCCCTAATCTCCGAATGGTCAGTCCGCCCCTGGGGAGGAGTATGGAGAAGGGTATGTAGGTACTGAGGAGAGGTGTATAATGGGTTATGGAGGAGTTTGGAGAGAGGTATGGTGGGGTATAGAGGAGTAAGGGAAGGGGTATGGAGAAGGAGAGGTATTGTAAAGTAAGAAGGAGTATGGGGAGGGGTATGGAGAAGGGTATGGAGGTACTGGTGAGAGGTGTATAGTGGGGTATGGAGGAGTATGGGGTGAGGTATGGTGGAGTATGGAGGAGTATAGGGAGAAGTATGGAGAAGAGTATAGAAGTCCTGGGCAGAAAGGCATAGTGGGGTATGGAGGAGAATGGGGAGAGATATAGAGGTACTAGTAAGAGGGTTATAGTGGGGTATGGAAGAGTATGGGGAATGGTCTGGTGGGGTATGGAGGTACAGGGGAGGGGTATAGTGGGGTATGGAGGAGTATGGGGAGGGATATAGTGGGGTATCTGGACAAAGGGTATGGTGGAGTATGGGGAGTGGTATGGAGCTACTAGGGAGGGGTATGATGAGATTTAGAGGGGTATTGAGTAGGGTATGGAAGAACTTGGGAGAGGGGTATAGTGGGGAATGGAAAAGGATGGGGGAGGGGTATAGTGGGATATGGAGGTATCTGGGCAAAGGGTATAGTAGAGTATAGGGAGGGGTATGGTGAGGTATGGAGAGGTATGGAGGTACCTGGGAGAGGGGTATAGTGGGGTATGGAGGAGTATGGAAAGGGGTGTAGAGTATGGAGTGGAGTATGAGGAGGGGTATGGAAGCACTGGGGCTATAGTGAGGTATAGAGGGGTATGGAGGTAACTGGGAAAGGGGTAGAGAGGGGCATGAAGTAGCATGGGGAGGAGTAAAATGGGGTATGGGGGTATCTGGGCAAAGGGTATGGAGGTACTGGGGAGGAGTATGATGAGGTATGGAGAGGTATGGAGGTACCTGGGAGAGGGGTATGGTGAGGTATGGAGAAGGGTATTGAGGTATCTGGGAAAGGGGTATAGTGGGGTATGGAGTAGTATGGGGAGGGGTACAGTGGGGGTATAGAGAAGCATGGGGAGAAGTATAATGGAGAAATTGAGGCATCAGGGCAAAGGGTATGGTGGAGTATGGGGAGGGGTATGAGGAGGGGTATGGTGCGGTATGGAAAAGGGTATTGAGGAGTATGGTGAGGGGTATAGTTGGGTATGGAAGAGTATAGGGAGGGGTATAGGGGGGTATGGAAGAGAATAGGGAGGGGTATAGTGGGGTATGAAGGAGTATGGGGAGGGGTATAGTGGGTTATAGAGGAGATAGGGAAGGGGTATGAGGAGGGGTATGGGGAGGTATGGAGAAGGGTATGGAGGAATATGGAGAGGTATGGGGAAGGGTATAGAGGAGCATGGGGAGGGGTATGGAGAGGGTAATGGGGAGGTATGAAGAAGGGTATGGAGGAGTATGGGGGTATAGTGGGGTATGGAGGAGTATGGGGAGGGGTATAGTGGGATATGGAGTAGTATAGAGATGGGTATGAGGAGGGATATGTAGAGGTATGGAGAAGGGTATGGAGGAGTATGGGGAGGGGTATGGGGAGGTATGGAGAAGGATATGGAGGAGTATGGGGAGGGGTATAGTGGGGAATGGAGGAGTATGGGGAGGGGAATGAAGGGGGGTATGGAGAAGGGTATGGAGAAGTATGGGGAGGGGTATGGAGAGGAGTATGGATAGGTATGGAGGAGTATGGGGAGGTATGGAGAAGGATATGTAGGAGTATGGGGAGGTATGGAGGAGAGCATGGAGGAGTATGGGGAGGTATGGAGAAGAGTGTGGAGGAGTATCGGGAGGTATGGAGAAGGGTATGGAGGAATATGGAGAGGTATGGAGAAGGGTATGGAGGAGTATGGGAAGGGGTATGGAGAGGGTAATGGGGAGGTATGGAGAAGGGTATGGAGGAGTATGGGGAGTGGTATGGAGAGGATAATGGGGAGGTATGGAGAAGGATATGGAAGAGTATGGGGAGGGGTATGGAGAAAGTAATGGGGAGGTATGGAGAAGGGTATGGAGGAGTATGGGGAGGGATATGGAGCAGTATGGGGAGGTATGGAGAGGGTAATGGGGAGGTATGGAGAAGGGTATGGAAGAGTATGGGGAGGTATGGAGAGGGTAATGGGGAGGTATGGAGAAGGGTATGGAGGAGTATGGGGAGGGGTATGGAGAGGGTAATGGGAAAATATAGAAATGGGTATGGAGGAGTATAGGGAGGGGTATGGAGAGGGTAATGGGGAGGTATGGAGACGGGTATGGAGGAGTATGGGGAGGGGTATGGAGAGGGTACTGGGGAGGTATAGAGAAGGGTATGGAGAAGTATGGGGAGGGGTATGGAGAGGGTAATGAGGAGGTATGGAGAAGGGAATAGAAAGGGTAATGGGGAGGTACGGAGAAGGGTATGGAGGAGTATGGGGAGGTATGGAGAGGGTAATGGGGAGGTATGGAGAAAGGTATGGAGGAGTATGGGGAGGGGTATGGAGAAGTATGGGGAGGGGTATGGAGAGGGTAATGGGGAGGTATGGGGAAGGGTATGGAGGAGTATGGGGAGGGTTATGGAGAGGGTAATGGGGAGGTATGGAGAAGGGTATGGAGGGGTATGGGGAGGTATGGAGAAGGGTATGGAGGAGTATGGGGAGGTATGGAGAAGGGTATGGAGGAGTATGGAGAAGAGCATGGAGGAGTATGGGGAGTTATGGAGAAGGGTATGGAGGAGTATGGAGAAGAGCATGGAGGAGTATGGGGAGGGATGGAGAAGGGTATGGAAGAGTATGGGGAGGTATGGAGAAGGGTATGGAGGAGAATGGGGAGGTATGGAGAAGGGTATGGAGGAGTATGGAGAAGAGCATGGAGGAGTATGGGGAGGGATGGAGAAGGGTATGGAAGAGTATGGGGAGGTATGGAGAAGGTTATGGAGGAGTATGGGGAGGTATGGAGAAGGGTATGGAGGAGTATGGAGAAGAGCATGGAGGAGTATGGGGAGGTATGGGAGAAGGGTATGGAGGAGTATGGGGAGGTATGGAGAAGGGTATGGAGGAGTATGGGGAGGTATGGAGAAGGGTATGGTGGAGTATGGAGAAGAGCATGGAGGAGTATGGGGAGGTATGGAGAAGGGTATGGAGGAGTATGGGGATGTATGGAGAAGGGTATGGAGGAGTATGGAGAAGAGCATGGGGGAGTATGGGGAGGCATGGAGAAGGGTATGGAGGAGTATGGGGAGGTATGGAGAAGGGTATGGAGGAGTATGGAGAAGAGCATGGAGGAGTATGGGGAGGTATGGAGAAGGGTATGGAGGAGTATGGGGAGGTATGGAGAAGGGTATGTAGGAGTATGGAGAAGGGTATGGAGGAGTATGAGGAGGGGTATGGAGGAGTATGGGTGGGGGGGGGGGTATGGAGGAGTACGGAGAAGGGTATGGAGGAGTATGGGGAGGTATGGAGGAGTATTGGGAGGGGTATGGAGGAGTACGGAGAAGGGTATGGAGGAGAATGGGGAGGTATGGAGGAGTATTGGGAGGGGTATGGAGGAGGTATGGAGAAGGGTATGGAGGAGTATGGGGAGGGGTATGGAGAGGGTAGTGGGGAGGTATGGAGAAGGGTATGGAGGAGTATGGGGAGTGGTATGGAGAGGATAATGGGGAGGTATGGAGAAGGATATGGAAGAGTATGGGGAGGGGTATGGAGAAGGGTATGGAGAGGGTAATGGGGAGGTATGGAGAAGGGTATGGAAGAGTATGGGGAGGTATGGAGAGGGTAATGGGGAGGTATGGAGAAGGGTATGGAGGAGTATGGGGACGGGTATGGAGAGGGTAATGGAGAGGTATGGAGAAGGATATGGAGGAGTACAGGGAGGGGTATGGAGAGGGTAATGGGGAGGTATGGAGAAGGGTATGGAGGAGTATGGGGAGGGGTATGGAGAGGGTAATGGGAAAACATAGAATTGGGTATGGAGGAGTATGGGGAGGTATGGAGAGGGTACTGGGGAGGTATAGAGAAGGGTATGGAGGAGTATAGGGAGGGGTATGGAGAGGGTAATGGGGAGGTATGGAGACGGGTATGGAGGAGTATGGGGAGGGGTATGGAGAGGGTACTGGGGAGGTATAGAGAAGGGTATGGAGAAGTATGGGGAGGGGTATGGAGAGGGTAATGAGGAGGTATGGAGAAGGGAATAGAAAGGGTAATGGGGAGGTACGGAGAAGGGTATGGAGGAGTATGGGGAGGTATGGAGAGGGAAATGGGGAGGTATGGAGAAAGGTATGGAGAAGTATGGGGAGGGGTATGGAGAGGGTAATGGGGAGGTATGGGGAAGGGTATGGAGGAGTATGGGGAGGGTTATGGAGAGGGTAATGGGGAGGTATGGAGAAGGGTATGGAGGAGTATGGGGAGGGATGGAGAAGGGTATGGAAGAGTATGGGGAGGTATGGAGAAGGGTATGGAGGAGTATGGGGAGGTATGGAGAAGGGTATGGAGGAGTATGGCGAAGAGCATGGAGGAGTATGGGGAGGTATGGAGAAGGGTATGGAGGAGTATGGGGAGGTATGGAGAAGGGTATGGAGGAGTATGGGGAGGTATGGAGAAGGGTATGGAGGAGTATGGAGAAGAGCATGGAGGAGTATGGGGAGGTATGGAGAAGGGTATGGAGGAGTATGGGGAGGTATGGAGAAGGGTATGGAGGAGTATGGAGAAGGGTATGGAGGAGTATGAGGAGGGGTATGGAGGAGTATGGGGGGGGTATGGAGGAGTACGGAGAAGGGTATGGAGGAGTATGGGGAGGTATGGAGAAGGGTATGGAGGAGTATGGAGAAGAGCATGGAGGAGTATGGGGAGGTATGGAGAAGGGTATGGAGGAGTATGGGGAGGTATGGAGAAGGGTATGGAGGAGTATGAGGAGGGGTATGGAGGAGTATGGGTGGGGGGTATGGAGGAGTACGGAGAAGGGTATGGAGGAGTATGGGGAGGTATGGAGGAGTATTGGGAGGGGTATGGAGGAGGTATGGAGAAGGGTATGGAGGAGTATGGAGGAGTATTGGGAGGGGTATGGAGGAGGTATGGAGAAGGGTATGGAGGAGTATGGAGGAGTATTGGGAGGGGTATGGAGGAGGTATGGAGAAAGGTATGGAGGAGTATTGGGAGGAGTATCGGGAGGGGTATGGAGGAGGTATCGAGAAAGGTATGGAGGAGTATTGGGAGGGGTATGGAGGAGTATGGGGAGGTATGGAGAAGGGTATGAAGGAGTATGGAGAAGAGCATGGAGGGGTATGGGGAGGTATGGAGAAGGGTTTGTAGGAGTATGAGGAGGGGTATGGGGAGGTATGGAGAAGGGTATGGAGGAGTATGAGGAGGGGTATGGAGGAGTATGGGTGGGGGGTATGGATGAGTACGGAGAAGGGTATGGAGGAGTATGGGGAGGTATGGAGGAGTATTGGGAGGGGTATGGAGGAGGTATGGAGAAGGGTATGGAGGAGTATGGAGGAGTATTGGGAGGGGTATGGAGGAGGTATGGAGGAGTATTGGGAGGGGTATGGAGGAGTATGGAGGAGTATGGGGAGGGGTATGGAGGAGGTTTGGAGAAGGGTATGGAGGAGTATGGGGAGGTATGGAGGAGTATTGGGAGGGGTATGGAGGAGGTATGGAGGAGTATTGGGAGGGGTATAGAGGAGTATGGAGGAGTATGGAGAAAGGTATGGAAAGCATTTGAGAGAAGTGTTGAAGAAATAAATATTTAAGTGAAATCAGACAGACATGGATGAGGCAGACAGAAATAGATTTTAGGACGATATGACAAGGTGCACTGAGGCGGGATATTCATACTTCATTGTTCGATCTGAATCGTATGACAGTTTGTCCCGGCAGTAGAATCTGCTATGTACCGAAATCGGGCATTGCTCCATCCGGAGAACATATTGCCGCGTCCCCGGGGATGATGGGAACTGTCATCCGATTCGGAGTGTTAC
The DNA here is from genome assembly GCF_965119305.1 of Pelophylax lessonae. Taxonomy (NCBI): domain Eukaryota; kingdom Metazoa; phylum Chordata; class Amphibia; order Anura; family Ranidae; genus Pelophylax; species Pelophylax lessonae. The sequence goes on from NC_138776.1 coordinate 58,087,916, forward strand.
ATTGTACATTGTTATATCCCAATTCTACATCTCCCTCAATCCGGTCAGTAGAAAAGTCCCAATGATATTCTAGCCGACAGCAAATCGTCCCTAAAAACAACCGACATCGTACAATCTACAGCCGGGTCCGACCCTCCAACCGGAGAAATCTGTCGGCACACAGCTCCTCTGTACACAGAATATACTGGACATAGACGGAGCAATATCCTATGTATATGCACCATTTACACTCAATATATTCCTATACATACGAGCATGCATCGCCCGATAATTATCTTCTCAAATTGTACGTGAGCCAGATCGGATCCCTTCGACGCCCCACACACACTGCCGACCATCGCAAGGGACTATTTGTATAATAAAATGATAAGGAGAATAACTGTAATAAAATGTTAAAATATGATGATTTAATAATAGAGATTATTGGTAATAATGTATTATTATTATTATGATTACTATTATGTTGTTGTTGTTGTTGTTGTTGCTGTTGCTATTCATAGAAATAATAAAAAAGTTAAAGTATGAGAGCTACATAACAATAAATATAATAATGATAATAATCGTAATATTAATAATAACAGTCATAGCAGCAATATTTTATTAATTATCATTATTATTGTTACTTTTTAACTAAATACATTATAATATAATATAATATAATATAATATAATGTAATGTAATATAATATTATGTCCTCACATTATCTTACTGCTGCTGCTAATAATATTGATAACAACAACAATAATAAGTATAATAATCAAGATGATGTTCAGAATTATAATATTATTATAATTTATTTATTTTCCTTTTTTTTTTTTTTTTCGTTGTTGATACCGAAGATGATATTATTTTTATTATGATTATATAGGACGATTTGGTATATCGGGTCGAATTATAGATTGAAGTGTGTACATCCCTCCCTTTCTATTTGTTTTATATAAACAGCTATAGTAATATCATAGTAGTATATAAACAATCGGCGGTGTAATGTGAGGACAGTATAGATTATAATCGGGGAATAGATGAGTCACATAAAAGAGAATTTGGGGGGAAATGATCAATAGAAAATAAAGGATGTAAGTGATGTAGAATATAGAAGAGAAAAATAAATGTTGTAAAGTATGTAAATAAATAATGTACCACTCGGATATAATTTAATATAATATAATACAATATAATACAGAGGGATTTAGTGGGGGACTGTACATCGCACTGTATGGGATGTCATCTATATACAATAAATGTCAGATATATGAAGAATTTTTACAGGATCCCCCAGAACTGGAGTCACTCAGAGTCTACGAATATTCCGATATTGGTGGTCGGAGGGGAAGAATACAATCTCGCAGACGATTTATTGGACCCACCAGAAATTAGTTAAATATAATGCTATGGTATCAAGAGACTGAGACAGAGTGTAGATATAGAAAAATATATAAATATATGTATATATATAGATATAGATATAGATATATATAGATATATATTTTTTTCGATTATTATAATAAAATATGAAATATAAATTATATTATACATTATATAATGAGTATATCATTGTCAGCTATGTCCTTCAGTCTGTCACCCTCAGCAATTGATCGGGACAATTTGATCGGGTGCTAGTCTGTCAGTATAATCGCACATATTTGTACAATGATATTCCCAACAGTTATGGGTTGAGAATAAATCGGGCATCATTTCTTGGAGGAGGCAGTTTATGGCGAAGCCATAGCTAAGAGGTGCAACAAAGTGACACCCTAAGGTGGAGGCTCTGTATGGTAAAGGCTATTTAGTGGAGGCTGTCATACAGTATGAAGGCTCTGTGTATTAAAGTCGAGGCTGTGTATGGTGTGATTAAAAAAAAACCTTTGAATAATAAGTTGGAGGCTCTTTATAATAAGGTTGAGTCTCTGTACGATGTGATAGAGTCTCTGTATAATAAAGTGGATGCTTTGTGTAGTGGAGGTTCTAAGCGGTATGATATAATAGAGGCTCTGCATAGTGGAGGTTCTGTATAATAAGGTAAAAGCTGTTTAAAATAAGTTGTAAACTCTGTATTGTATAGTGGATATTTTGTGTTATAAGTTACAATCTCTGAATGGTATGATAGAGGATTTGTATAAAGGGTCTGTATAGTAAGGTGAAGGTTCTCTGTAGTGTAATGGAGTTTCTAAGCTGTCTGGTATGATAGAGGCTCTGTATGATGAAGGTTCTGAATAGTAGGATGAAGGCTCTGTGTAGTGTGAAGGAGGTTCTGTATAATAAGGTGGAGGTTCTGTATAATAAGGTGGAGGTTCTGTATAAAGTGGAGGTTCGGGATAGTATATGGTGAAAGCTCTGTGCAGTAAATGTTCTGTATAACTGTGGGCTCTCTGTGTTGTGTGCTGGAAGTTCGGTATATTAAAGTGGAGGCTCTGTACAGTAGATGGTCTGTATGGTATAGAGGCTCTGTACAGTGGAGGCTCTGTAGGGTATCATAGAAGCTCTGTGCAGTGGAGGCTCTGTAGGGTATAGAGGCTCTGTACAGTGGAGGCTCTGTAGTGTATCATAGAGGCTGTGTCCAGAGGAGGCTCTGTAGTGTATCATAGAGGCTCTGTAAAGTGGAGGCTCTGTAGTGTATCATAGAGGCTGTGTACAGTGGAGGCTCTGTAGTGTATCATAGAGGCTCTGTACAGTGGAGGCTCTGTAGTGTATCATAGAGGCTGTGTACAGTGGAGGCTCTGTAGTGTATCATAGAGGCTCTGTACAGTGGAGGCTCTGTAGTGTATCATAGAGGCTCTGTACAGTGGAGGCTCAGTAGTGTATCATAGAGGCTCTGTACAGTGGAGGCTCTGTAGTGTATCATAGAGGCTCTGTACAGTGGAGGCTCTGTAGTGTATCATAGAGGCTCTGTACAGTGGAGGCTCTGTAGTGTATCATAGAGGCTGTGTACAGTGGAGGCTCTGTAGTGTATCATAGAGGCTCTGTACAGTGGAGGCTCTGTAGGGTATCATATAGGCTATGTACAGTGGAGGCTCTGTAGTGTATCATAGAGGCTCTGTACAGTGGAGGCTCTGTATGGTATAGAGGCTGTGTACAGTAGAGGCTCTGTAGGGTATCATAGAGGCTGTGTACAGTGGAGGCTCTGTAGGGTATCATAGAGGCTGTGTACAGTGGAGGCTCTGTAGGGTATAGAGGCTCTGTACAGTGGATGCTCTGTATGGTATGACAGAGGCTCAGTGCAGTGGAGGTCCTGTAGGGTATCATAGAGGCTGTGTACAGTGGAGGCTCTGTAGGGTATCATAGAGGCTCTGTACAGTGGAGGCTCTGTAGGGTATAGAGGCTCTGTACAGTGGAGGCTCTGTAGGGTATAAAGACTGTGTACAGTGGAGGCTTTGTATGGTATGACAGAGGCTCAGTACAGTGGAGGCTCTGTAGTGTATCATAGAGGTTCTGTGTGGTATGACAGAGGCTCAGTACAGTGGAGGCTCTGTAGTGTATCATAGAGGTTCTGTGTGGTATGACAGAGGCTCAGTACAGTGGAGGCTCTGTAGTGTATCATAGAGGTTCTGTGTGGTATGACAGAGGCTCAGTACAGTGGAGGTCCTGTAGGGTATCATAGAGGCTCTGTATGGTATTATAAAGACTCCATACAGTGCAGAGGTCCTGTCGGCATTTTCAGATTCTGTGGAGGCACTTTGAGGATGCCGAGCCTCCAGTGAGGCTCCATACCTGGGTCTCTGAGAGGTTGAGTTGCCGGGCCAGTTCTGTCCTCTCTCTGCCCACCACGTACTGGCACCTCTGGAACTCCATCTCCAACCTGTACAGCTGCTCCGCAGTGAAGGAGGTTCGGGTCCGCTTGGGTCGGTCCAGGTCCAGCCCCTTCGGAAGGATAATCTCCCGGATGGAGCCCTTGGCATCTGAGGGGGCAGAGAAAGAAATCAATTAATTCCAAAAAGTTTCCTTTCACCCCTAATTCTCCAAATCATTCATCACAGGGACCCCTGAAGAGCTCTCTTGTTCTCCTGGGGCCCCCAAAACTCCTCCTGCCGGACCCCAGCAGCCCAGAAACTCTGGGATTTTCTCTTTTATACTTCCTCTGAAATCGAATTATTAACATAAATAAATCAGAAGAATATTGGACATTTCTATATAATTAAGAGAGAGAAGTACATAGAAGAGTTTTCTCTCCGATACTCTGTGTAAAGAAATCATTTCTAAAATATAATGGTACATCGCAGGCTGGACACTAAACCTTCCCGCAATCGTTCTGGATCGCCCCGATTAGTATTGATTATTTCACTGCTTCCCGCAATTTACAACCGATTTTTATCATCTCTGTAAACACCTAAATCAGAAAAAATCACAGAAAGAATAAGGAAAAAAAAAATGTATTTTTTTAAATAATATTATATATTGTCAGGTGTTGTGGAGAGACGACTATTATTATTACTATTATTATAATTGCAATTTCTGCAACTATATATTTAAAAGAATAATAAAAGTTATATTTTTGGTATTATCATTGTCATTACATTATCATAATATAAAAAAATATGTATATATACATCTTTAAAAAAAAAAAATAGAGAAAAATAGTAATAAAAATACTACTAATAATAACAACAACAATAACAACAACAACAACAACAAAATAATAATAACAATAAAAATAACAGCAACAACAATAAAAATAATCATAATATTAAAAATACTACTATCACAAATACTAGTACTACTAATATTAATAATATTAATAGCAATAATAATAATATTAATAACAATAGAAATAATAACAATAATAATAGAAAATAAACTACTACTACTAATAATAATACTATTACTACTACTAATAATAATAATACTATTACTACTACTAATAATAATAATAATAATAATAATAATAGTGGTCTGTGGTATTTTCTCTCTGTATTTTCCCTTCATAAAGAACATTTGTCTTTCTCAGGGAGCCTTGAGCGGACCCCAGGGGATTGAAGTAGACTTCCCTCTAGGAACCCGGGGCAGATTTTATTGAAATAATTGGGAATTTTTTCCACAGAATTTTGGTTCACTGTGAGAAGATTTCTCATTATGGCACTAATTAAGCTAATGAAATAAAAGATGTGATTATTGCCAATTATTAGGAGATATACAGGAAGCCTCCAAAAGAGTCACTGAGAAGAACGCCAGGAGGCAATGCAGGAATTCTGTCCCTGGGGGAGGCTCAGAGGGAGGAAAATGTGAATGGACACTTCCACTGCTGTACACAGACCAGTATGGGGACAAAGCATGGTCTGCTACCTACCCTGTTTGCTAGAGAGGATACAGAGGCTGGTATGGTGGGTAGAAGGCTTCTACACAGGACTAGAGGCTGGTATGGTGGAGGACATGCTAGCAGACAAGACTAGAGGCTGGCATGGTGGATAGGAGGCTGGCAGGCAGGACAAGGGGCTGGTATGGTGAGTAGGAGGCTGCTGTGGAGAGATAGAGCTAATTTGGAGGGTAAATGGTTGGTATGAAGGGATAGAGGCTGTATAGTTGGTGGGAGACTGACAGCCATGAGATAGAGTTTGATATACTGTTTAGGAGGCTGCTATGAAGAGACAGAGGCTTTCCACAGTGGGTATTAGGTTGGTATGAAAGGACAGAGCTTGATATGGGAGTTAGGAGGCTGCTATGGAGGGAAAGAGGCAAATATGGAGGGGCCAAGGTTGGTATAGTGGGTAGAAGCTGCCATAGAGGAAAATAATCTGGTGATAGGTGTAGGAGGTTGGTATGGAGGGAAAGAGGTTTGTGTGGGGGGTACTATAGAAAAACAGAGGTTGGTATGGTGGGTAGAAGGCTACTATGGAGGCAATAGGCTGGTATCATTTCTAGGAGGCTGGTATGGAGGAACAGGAGCTGCTATGGGGATTAGGGGGCTTCTATGGAGGGCAGAGGTTGGTATTGAGGGTAGAAGGCTGCTATGAAGAGACAGAGGCTGGTTTTGTTGAGTTGGAATCCAGAAGTCTGAGACTTGTTGGTACAGAGGCTGGGCTAGGGGAATGGACACCAGCATAAGTCCTATATTGGTACTGGAGATAAGGGAAGTTTGCCTTTTAGGCACACAGTCTCACTAGTTGGTAGAATTTGACACGTAGGAATATATTCCTTCATTACAGTTAAAATTTTCAATTTTTGATGGCTGGTATGGGACAAACTGGTTGGTGTGAAGGTGCAGAGGTTGGCATATGAATGATGTGTATGGAGGCATAGGATCTGGTATATGATATTATGGCATGTGGAACAGAGGTTAGGGAGAAGATGGAGGCAGTCTGGCACTGGAACATACAAGCTGGTATTGAATGACTGATATATGGAGACAGAAGTTGGCACATTACCTCGGACCAGAATCCTCCTGCAGTAGTCTGGGTCAGTTGTTCCACCGTTCTTGGACTTTACACAGGTGTCAGAAGCTCCAGGAGTTGAGTATGTGGCTTGCTGCTCCTTGAGGTAAGAGTCCCCAAGGCTGCTTTGGCTGTCCCTGGAGTCTTTGACTTCCTTGTGCCCAGGTTTGGTGTTTCGGGGCTCCTCTGTGCCAGGGTTGCACCTAATGTCCATACTGTGAGTTTTCTCAAACATATATAGAGAAGAATTCCCTTTGTTGCCAGGAAAAGGGTCCAAGGCTGATACTGTGGGCACTGGGGTAACCTGGAAATAATTAGGGTCCCCAGCTGGTACTGGGGTACTCTGGTGTTGATTTAGGCAATGGGTCCCCAAATAGTACTGAGGTATCCTGGTGTTGATTTGGGCAATGTGTCCCTAGTTGGCACCCTGGGCACTTAGTTACGCTGCTGTCAGTTTGGGCACAGGGTCACCAGGTATTACCCCAGGCAGGGGGTCTCCGTGTGCTGGTCTGGGGTCTAAAGGATGATCAGGCTCCTGAGGTGCACGCAGGCTCTTGTATCTGGTGCTGCTCGTGTCCAGTGATTGAGGAAAAGCAGTAAAAAGCTCTCATGCCTCCTTATTAGACACACTCATCATACAAGGGGTCGCTGACTAGATGCTGCCACTGATTACGGGTAATTTTCAAGCCTCCACTTTGAGGTTACCTCATGAATACACTAAATTGTTTGGCTAATATATTAGATCACAAATGGACGGTTCCTGAGCTTGTCCCCAATCAAGTCCAGCTTATCCAGAGGCGCACACACAAGTGATTGGTCTGCTGGAGTCAATCACCATCTCCAGGAATGACACAAACAAACAACAACTTTCCTTTTGTGTGAGAAGATTCCCCGTAGATTGTCAGCCCCTGGGTATAATCACCCGCGCTGCCCTTCAGGACTCCCCAATCATCCTCCTCCTCCTCCTCTGCTGCTGCTGAGCAATTTTCTTTAGAGAGAGCAAAATCAGCTCTTGTGTCCTCCAGTTCCCATCCCCGGCCCTCCTGGACTGGGGGAAAAAAACTCTTTCTGGGGCTGCGGAGGGTCCTCACCCATCCAGCTGGGCTCCGAGGTGCCGAGGGAAGTGAGCCTGCCCCATTCACACCCCTCCAGCACGGAGCAGAAAGTTGCCTATTATCCCACCAGAGCACCTCACACAGAACGCGCTCTAATCCAATAAAACCATTGATTAGGCCACAATGCCTCATTTCAAACCACTGCCCCCGTGCACAGAGTCCTTGTCACCTTGCGAAAGGCCCCTCCTCGCAGACCTGCTCATTCATGGCTTTATGAGGAATGTGAGGGAGAAGAATGGCCCGAGAGTTGCTAATTATCTAATAGGAGCTGTATTAGTGCACAGCCCAGGGAGGGTGTCTGCTGGGCCCTTGGGGCAGGGTGAGAGGCTACACACAGCAAATGTTGTGTAGGGCTGCATAGTCCTGATAGTACTGGGCCAGGATAACTCAGAGGGTTCTTGTAGTGACTGTAACGAATGGCGCCATGCAAAACCAGAAGTAAAGGATAGGAAGTCACCAGCACTCCGAAGTTGCCTTTCCAAGTTTTATTGTTAGCACATAGGGATTGATTTACTAAGACTGGATAATCACAGTGCCATTGTCCACATACAGAAATAGAAGGAACAGTGTAAATTAAACCGTTTGGGGGTTATTTACTAAGACTGAAGAGTGCAAAATCTAGTGCAGCTCTGCCTAGAAACCAATCAGCTTCCAGGTTTTATTGTCAAAGTTTAATTGAACAAGCTGAAGTTAGAAGCTAATTGGCTACCAAGCACAGCTGCACCAATTTTAGTAAATCTCCCCCATAATGCCATATAGGTCAATGAGCCAATGTTTCAGTGCCTTTGCAAGGCAAGCATCGGCATGTTGACTTACGTGGCATTATGGGGGGGGGGGGGGGATTAGAAACTAGAATGGAACTGGGCACCATATTAATAAACCGATTTGAGAGAATGGGCGCTCCTTGTGTACCAAATTAAAGCAGTATTAAGCCAAAAACGTAAAAATGTAATATATTACAGCTTATCAAGCATTAGATGTGGTGGCTGCATTTGTTTTCTTTTCTTAGTTTTTTTAATTTCCCTCTGTTGTCACCTGGTGATCTGGCCAGTAGCACACCATCCTCACTCTGGATGAAGGAGCACAGGGGCACCTTTGGACAGCAGCATTGTTCATTTGGGAGGAGGGGAATATTAGATGTATAAGCAGATTTAGACTAATAATTAAATAAAACACTAATAAATTGAAGCCAAAATTTGACTCACCAATTTCTAAAAGTTTAGTATTTTTCACACCAGTTTAACAAAAGTCACGCATGTCACTTCTATCTAAAAAATGAGAAGTTAGGGTTTCATCTGATAATGAGCATGCAACGTTTGTAAAGCTGTTTTGTGTAAGAGCTTTATATTGTCATAAGTTTTCGATTTTTCATTTTGAATAAATGTTGCATGAGGGCATACATTGGGCATATGGTGGCACAAAGTAAAATACATTTATTGTTTTGGCACCCGTTAGCCACAGCTGCAGTGTAATTTTACTCAAGGGGATGCATTACAGAATATATAAAATTATAGTTTTACAAAGTAAGCCCGCACATGTGCATGTGTAAATGTGAGTGCCAGTGGTTATGTGTGTATAGCCTAGCCATGTGCAGCGTCTTTTGTAATGTATCTCAATGGGCAAAAATAAGCTTCAGGCGCCACAACAAGTGAATTTTACTCTATACTGTCACACACCTAATGTCTGGCCATGTGCAAGATACCTAAAGTAGCCCTATCTAAATATTCAAAATAAAAAAGAATGCAAAGTCAAATGTAAATTAAAATAGACATAAGATAAATGTATAAATATATATAAATAAATGATTTTAATACATAAAACATATATTAAAAAAAACATATATAAATTAATTACTTAATTAATTACTTAATATATAAAACATTTTTAAAAGCTGGGTATTTGAGTTGTGAAGTAACTATTCAGGGTTTTTCTCCTATTTTTCGGTGCATTTATATCTCTACCCTTTGTGTGATTATTATTGTAAACTTGTAACACATGTGGCAATATGTACATTATTTTGTACCAACTATATATTTTTGTTAATAAATAACACATAAGGTGTATTAATTAAAAAAAAAAAAGCAATTAAAAAAAAAAACTACATAGCTTTTTGTCTTGTGAAACTGCATGTACATTCACATTTTCTTCTCCAATATATATACCATAAATCAGGAAAACACTGCATTATGACCACTAGATGTAGCTGATGAACATAGGCAATAAATACTTGGTATGACTTAGGGCTATATGCTGGGTTTCCAGTGCCTTTAAGGAGGGATGGACTCCCTCCAGGCTCACCTGCCCTCTACCTATCCATTATAATGCATGTGTTTCTATTATGGAGGCTCTCAAAATTTAGAGTTAGGACTGCAGATAATAATGGGGTGCTGTGAAGTGGTTCTGCAGCTTATGCATGTATTTGCAAATGTGTGCAAACTAAACCCCTGTTTTTTTAACGCATACTGTTAGACAGGATAATCCAGTTGGTTGCAGGCTGGTCGGTAACTTGAGCTGGGAATCTTCTTTAGTTTTCTTTGACATGCATTGCCCTTCCATGTACTCCTTGCTGCAAAGACAAGTTATAGGTAGGGGCAGTGGCCATTTGTTTGTATAATGACCACTAGATGTAGCTAATGAACATAGGAAATAAATACCTAGTATGAACATCAGCTCCATCTAGTGGCTATACTTTCCTGATTCACTCTGTTCTTATGAATGAAGAACATCCAACCAGGAGAGAAAGTAGGCTACATTACATTTTGCTGGCATCCACGCAGAACAAATGTGCATGCAGTTCCTGCGATTTTATTTTTATAAATACACCTCTCTATTCTATGTTTCTAGTTTCCTATAAAACACATTAACAATCTGCTTACACTAGGCTTATTTATTTGGTGCTTTTGCACAGTAATATATAATTTTAGAAGCTGAAACACTTTTCCATGTGCAGAAGCCTTTGGTAATTTCTCCCATGTGTTTGCAATGGATCTTGGAAATGCATCTTTGGAGTTATGATAACTTCCGGTTCTTTCATTTTTTTTAGTTCTGGCATGCTCATTCTGGGTGAATAAGGCATAAAATGATCTCTATGCAAAATCAAAGTTGATTTTTTTTCCTTGCAAGTACCCCTGATTTACCCTTCGGGGGCCATACTGCACCAAGGACACACACTTTTGTCCTGAGAAAGGCAGAGTTTTATTTACACAGCCCCTATTGCATATAATAATTATTTGAATTCATCAGGTAGGACCAAAATATCTGTTAAGTGAAGTTTGTGATATAAATTTTATTATCAGTATATTGTATGATTCCCCGCAGTTCAAAGAAATCTACATGCAGAAATTTCGGAGGATCAAGATTGGGATCTCAGATGAAGAGCAGAGGCCCAGATGCACAAAACTGTTAATAGCTTATTTGTTATATTATGCCAAGAGGGAAATCATTCTCAAGTGGATTGCCTGTTCCCATCCCTCCATAGGTTCTTGGAAAAAATATTTTAATGCTGTTCTTCCTATGTACAAATTGACTTACATTAATAGGAATTGCCCAAAAAAGATTGACAAGGTGTGGCAGCCATGGACAGCTTAGGTGGAGAAGTTCCTTGATCCCACTGCTGGTTGGCTGTCATACCTTTCTTGTCCACTCTAGTTGGCGCAATGTCCTGGGTACAGTTTCCCTTATGAGTTGTGCCTTTAGCTCTCTATAGGACTGTTTCAATAAGGTTGGCTTTAAGTCCTTAATAATGTCCGTGTGTGATGTATTTTCTTTTATTATGTACATGCTACTGAATTTGTACCATGCCGTTTGTTATCAATAAAAAGGACCTTTCTGTTTGGAAAAAAAAAAGGTGGGGTCTCGGATTGTCTTGATTTGCTCATCACCGATCACAGCCAATTGTTACAATAACTATACCGAAATTCATCATCAAAAATACGTCACCCAAAAGAGTTATCAATACAACCCATAAAAAAGGGATTTCAAGCTGATAGGAATAATAATATTATTTTATTATGCATCAATAAAAGGTATAAATCAATTAAACGGTAACTCTACTTTTGGCAGTAATATTAGAACCCTCTGAAAAGTAGATGTCTCACATTCTCAACCATGGCCTGCTCAGGGTCGGGCAGCTTGTTCATCATCTTCCAGAGGTCCTCTAATATGTCACGCCTCCACCAAGCTCAGCTTTATAGAATAATGGCGTCCTCTTCTATGGTCAATCTCAGAGCATATGCCACATGATCAGAGGTCCTCCGCAGGTTATAAATATAGCCCAGCAATGGGCACTCCATGGCCGCTATCTATCACTGGCAGCTTTGATGAAGAGTCTATGGGTCGTGGGATGGGTGTTTTTGGCAGAAGTACAGGTCGCCTTTAAACAGGGAAGTGGCTGATTTATAATTCATTTATCAGCCAATTAGCTGTTTTATTTGCTTAGAAACCTCACTCTGGAAACAGAAGCAGGAATTTGCTTGTTGTGTGGAACTCTGATACTTTCCTTCTGCGGAGTTCTTAGTAATCAGGTTTAGCATGGATGAGCGGAGGAGACAGCAGGACACGCAGTGAGATATCCTACTGATACATTCTCCAAATATGTGCAGGGAGATCCTACAACTAAAGGAGGGGCAGAGAAACAAACATTTTTTTTTTTTTTTCTGGTTGGACCGGATGGACTTGTGTCTTTTTTCAACCTGACTAACTTTGTAACTATGTAACTATATATTGGGAGGACATTTCACCATTAAGTGAGGTTCAGAGACACAAACAACTGTGGAGAAACACAAACTACTATGGGAAGTTTTAACCTTGTGGGAAGGGCAGAGACAAAAACTACAGGGGGGGGGGGGGGGGAAGCTCACCATTGTGGGAGGACCTGAGAAACAAACTACGGGAAGGAAATTTCACCATTGTGGGAGGGGCAGAGACACAAACACTACCGATTGGGAAATTCTCACCATCAGAGTCTATTGGTCATAATGAAATTCACCTACTTGCACCCAAAGTATATTTAGGCTCACTGTATGGGGGATTCCTGTGTTGTGCTCTAAATACCATTATTACTAAACTACAAGAACTACCGAAGGGACATCTTCCCATTGTGGGAGGAGCAGAGACAAACTACTGCAGGAAATCTCACCATTGTGGGAAGGGCAGACACACAAACTACTGCAGGAAATCTCACCATTGTGGGAGGGGCAGAGACACAAACTACTGCAGGAAATCTCACCATTGTGGGAGGGGCAGAGACACAAACTACTGCAGGAAATCTCACCATTGTGGGAGGGGCAGAGACACAAACTACTACAGGAAATCTCACCATTGTGGGAGGGGCAGAGACACAAACTACTGCAGGAAATCTCACCATTGTGGGAGGGGCAGAGACACAAACTACTGCAGGAAATCTCACCATTGTGGGAGGGGCAGAGACATAAACTACTGCAGAGAAATCTCACAAGTATTGGAGGGGCAGAAACAAACCACTGCAGAGAAATCTCACCAATGAGGGAGGGGAAGAGATCCAAACTACAGCAGGGAACTCCCACCCTTGTGGGAGGGGCAGAAACACAAACTACTGGGGGGTATTGTCACCATCAGAGTCTATTGGACAAATTGAAATTCACCCACTTGCACCCAAAGTATATTTAGGCTTACTGTATTGGGGAATCATGTGTTGTGCTCCAAATAGGCAACTCTCCACCAACCACTATGGTTATTCAGAATAGTGGACAGGTCTTCCATCTCTTATCTGTGGGTAGCCTGCTAGGCTAGGGCATTGGGAAATCAGTTGGAATCATTATTTAAAAGACCTCTGAGGTTGGTGGATATTAATCTGATTCTTATGATTTTCTTTTGATCAGTTGACATCCAGTGGAATGCAGTAAACAAAGGGCATATTGTATTACAAAAGTTGATGTTATATGGCAAACATAGGGTTCAGGACACAGTATGTGTGGCCCACTGTGCTCCAAACCTCCTTCACTTGAGTCCCATCTCTTAAAATGGTAATGGGGTCCAGCAGCTCTGGTGGGTCGTGAAATATTTAGTGCTAGAATTTCTAGCTGTCAATGGCACGCTTGGTCCAACGCTAAGTCCAGGAGCTCAACCAATCATCGTCTGGGCCTGCGATCCTGCTACGGAAATCTTCATAAGAGAACTCTGTAGCTGCAAAGTGCAACACAATGCATCGGCAGGACGTCCATTACATCATCTATGATGTCAACAGCACTTCCCATTACTCCTTCATTCATGTTTAGACAGAGCAGACCTGACCCAGCTCTGCCCTGAACTGATAACAATGAGCAATAGAATATTATAAGAGATCTGTTCCTGGAGAGGTGCATGGGGGAAAACTGGATCACATCTTCCCTGATCTGTGCAAGACCCTCTATATGGGAAAAATATGTAAAAAATACAATGTTAAAAATATCTATATGTGTATGGATGGTTTATTCATTTGTTTATATAAATCATTTCAAAATATGTTTTAAAGGACATTTCTGTTTCCTTTAAAAAATTGTGCAAACCTTCTCAGAGCCCATTCACTAGTTGTGTGCATTGATATACTGTGTTGCTACTTGCCACGCATTATAAATGGCACTCCAGCACACCTCCAAAATGCACTGCAAGCACAGTACATGGGGGATGATTTACTAAAACTGGAGAATGCAAAATCTGGTGCAGCTGCGCATGGTAGCCAATCAGCTTCTAATGCCCCGTACACACGTTCAGATAATCGGACGACTTATCGTTCGCATTTTGTTGCATGATACTAACATCGAATTCAACAATGCGTACAAACCGTATGATTTTTGTCGTACGATTCGGCAGAAGCTTCCTGGTTGCTTAGCTACGTATCAGAAAGTGCAAAACAAAAACAATGGCAGCCAGGCTTTTTCCGTGCCATTTTAGTGTTTCTGATCATGCACGGTCTTTGTCGATCGATTTTTAGCGGACGCATAGTGTACCGATGAAACGAATGTTGTTTGCGGGGCTATCGTACGACAGAAGTTTTCCTGTTTGTCCCTTCGGATTTTGCTGGACCAACTGTCGTGATCGGCTGTCGAAAGCTGTGTACTAACGATCAGATTATCGTGCGATCAGGTCGAAAGCGAGTTTTATCGTACGATTATCGGAACATGTGTATGGGGCATTACTTCAGCTTGTTCAATTAAGCTTTGACCAAAAAACCTGGAAGCTGATTGGTTTCTATGCAGAGCTACAACAGATTTTGCACCCTCCAGTTTTAGCAAATGAACCCCCATGGTGTACTGTGTATTGCTGTGCAATGCAACAAAAATTGAAAAAGCAACTATTAGTTTGTGCATTGAAGTGAATTGCAGTCTATTTATTTTAAAAGGGCATCACAACAATCACCAACACATGTGCTCCAGTACCCCACGTGGTGGTGCCAATGGGCCCCTAGGCTGGGTTCACACTGTTGCATTGTAGGAACACACACATCACCAAACATATTACTGCAAAGCACAAAAACATATGTTATGCGTGCTGGTGTGCTCCAATGCATTCTTTCTTAAAGCGGAGTTCCACCTAGTACATTCCACAATGGATAGCTTCTGATCTGTCCCGGGTCCCACTTACCTGCAAGAATAAATACTCACCTTCTTGTCCAGCGCTGCCATCTCAGGTGTGGGCAGCTTGCAGCCAGCGCGATCCTCTTCTGCGTCCTCTTCCGTCTTCTTCGGTCCCACGATGCACTGCACCGGCCCCACCGTCACTTCCGATGCTTCAGCGTCATCCCTGCACAGCTTCTGGTCATGCCCAGAAGCTGTTTAGCAAGGTATGACGGTGCCTGCACCGGAACTGACGTTGGGGCCGGTGCAGGCGCATTGATTCCTGGGAGCGATGACGTTCAGCTCCCAGGAATCATTGCAAGCTAGGAAGTTACGACTCGCCGTGGCCGCCGAGGGCAGGAAGAGGAAGTAAGGTAAGTATATTATCTTCTAAACAAGGTAAGTAAAAAAAAAAAAAATATTGCTATTATCCATTTGTTTTTCAGGTGACCACGGGCATGAAGATGGACCGAAGTCACATTTTAGGGTGGAACTCCACTTTAATGGCAAACCCGGACATAACTTGCCAAGACACAGCCCATTCAAATGAATGGGCCACCTTAACAAGAAATCCAGAAAAATATTCCCAATATACACAGTATTGGAAATGGCTGCAAGGTAAATAGGTGCTGCACCAACCACTGGCGGTATACCTGAATAAAGCACAGATTAAGAGATATGTGACCAGCACACCAAGGATCTCCAAAATAGCATCTAAAAGACTTATTAAAATGATCAAATAACAGCAGAAAAAAGCATTGTTTCAGAGTCACGCAGGCCCCTTTCTTTAGACATTTGACCCCTGCTGGTCACAAACCTTAAAGTGTCACTACTAAACCCACATCATAAAAAACTATCGATAAATGGTGAATTACATTCTGTTCATACTCACTCTGTCACTATGAGATTCGTTTTCTGTATTCTGCAACAAAACTGCTGTTCTCTATCTTCCCCTTTTGTCCAAGTCCCCAATTCAGCTAGGGATTTTGCAGCCGTGGTGGCAACTCTGCACATGCTCAGATTTTAGTGAGTTTCCATGAGCATTTCTTACCTATCAGATCTGAGCAGTCCACGTGACTATAGAGTCACACATGTGGATGAATACACAGTGGTAAATTACAGCCCACTCCCTCCCTCCCTCCTCCATGCCGACTAACCAGCTAACCCCAATGGGGGCAGGATATTACATGTAGAATAATGGAGGCTTCACCTCCCTCTAATCCTAAAACACAGGCTGGAGTGACGTGACACAGCCAAATCTGCCCACACCATGTTATTGCCAAAAAATAATGAAGATTTGATTTCAAATTGTATGACAATTCTGACAATTTAAAACCATTTATTGATATGAATTATTTATTTTTACTCTGTATCCTGAATGCTGTTTTCTTTTTTTTTTTTGAACATATGACCAGCAGCAGAGGATTAAAAG
Organism: Pelophylax lessonae; assembly: GCF_965119305.1. Taxonomy (NCBI): domain Eukaryota; kingdom Metazoa; phylum Chordata; class Amphibia; order Anura; family Ranidae; genus Pelophylax; species Pelophylax lessonae. Next base: position 58,104,396 of record NC_138776.1, read on the forward strand.
CCCCTCCTCCTTATGTTTCCCTGAGGACAGGCTGGGAAAGAGCTGGGTCACGTGACAGCTGTATATGGATTAGGAAAAAGATACTTTGATTTTTTTTATAATTAAAATAATTACAGGACCATGGTCCACATACAGAAATAGAAGGGGGAGTGTAAATTAAACAGTTTGGAGGTTATTTACTAAGAGTGGAGAGTGAAAAATCCGGTGCAGTTCTGCATAGAAACCAATCAGTGTCCAAGTTTTATTGTCAAAGTTTAATTGAACAAGCTAAAGCTAGAAGCTGGTTGGCTACCATGCATAGTTGCACCAGATTTTGAGTGCACCAGTTTTAGTAAATCTCCCCCTGTGTGTTAAGTATCAGTTTAAGAAAGGGTCCTTTACTGCTCCAAAACATTGCTACTTTATGAGGTGATGTGATCATTTTAATAAACCTTTTGATTACTATTTTGGAGATTCATGGTGTGCTCACCACATATCTCTCAAACTGAGCCTTAACCACTTACGGACCGCCCGCCGCAGTTTTACGTTGCTACTTTGACGTTAAATACCAGGGTTATGGCAGGAGATAGCTGCCATAACTCTGGTATTATTTTACTGGGTGGGCGGTCCTCTTTCACATAAAAATGGTCCCAGCGGTGGATTTGCCGTGGGATCACTTTTATGGGCGGCGGGAGAGGTGCCCCCCCCCCCCCCGCCACTTCCTGGTCGTTTTTCCAGCTTACTGGAGCCGTCGGTAGCAGGGAAAAGGATCCGGTCCTTTCCCCTCCTAGGCAGAAAGTCAAGTGAGGGCAAGCTGGCCCCCAATTGACTCTTTGGCCTTGGTGGCCTGGAGCAATGTCATACATCGCTTCCTCCCAACGGCCTTAAAGGGCCCTATTTTTTTCATGATGAAAAAAAAATATGACCTTTTTCCTTTTTTTTTTTTTGCTTTTTAGTGTAGATGTGAGATCTGAGGTCTTTTTGACCCCAGATCTCACATTAAAGAGGACCTGTCCTGCTTATTTCTATTACAAGAGATGTTTACATTCCTAACTTTTTTTTTTTTAAAGGGACAGTGTAAAAATAAAAAATAAAAGGTGAATTAAATTTAAAAAAAAAATTGAATGCGCCACGTAGCTCCAAGCTCGCGTGTAGAAGCAAATGCATACGTAAGTCGTACCCACATATGTAAACAGTGTTCAAACCACACATGTGAGGTATCACCATGATTGTTAAAGTGAGAGCAATAATTCTAGCCCTAGATCTTCTCTGTAACTCTAAACAGGTAACCTGTAGACATTTCTAAAGCATCGCCTATGGAGATTGTTAAGTACCAATGTTTGCCGCCATTCCATGAGCGTGCACAATTTTGAAGCAGGACATGTTGGGTATCTATTTACTCCACGTAACATTATCTTTCACATTATAGAAAAAAGGTGGGCTAACTTTACTGTTTAGTTTTTTTTTAATACAGTAAAATGTATTTTTTTACAAAAAAATTGCAGAGACCATCTCCTGTATCATGTCTGCAGCCTCTGACCATCTATTGTATCATGTCTGTGCTCTCTGGCCATCTATTGTATTATGTCTGTGGTCTCTGACCATCTCTTGTATCATGTCTGAGGTCTCTGACAATCTCTTGTTTAATGGCTGCAGTCTCTCACCATCTCTTGTATCACGTCTGAGGTCTCTGACAACCTCTTGTTTAATGTCTGCAGTCTTTGACCATCTCTTGCTTCATGTTTGTGGTTTTTGATCATCTCTTTTATCATGCCTGTAGTCTTTGACCATATCCTGTTGTGTGTCTGCTGTCTCTAAATATTCACTGAATTTTATGTGTGACTCTTGAGGCCCTCACATATTAAGAAAGTTAGCCATTACTGGTTTATATGCTGTAAGAGCCATTTGCACCAATGGATGCACGTTATTGTCAGTATAGTGTAAGGGCAATCCAATGCGTTGTTTCAATGCATCACAGTAGATCAAAGCACGCAGTGTGAATGAGCCCTAAAAGTACATTTTTTAATCAGATATTTTTTATTACAGCTTTTTCAGTCATTACAAAGACAACATACAAAAATTGTTCCCCTTGGCTTCCCACCCACCCTACTGCACAGAAAAACAAATAGCATGGTGCTAACAATCAGATTTCTGTGACTCGGAATATAGTAGAATGAGGTTTAGGTTCTTACAAAAATCGTTCTCCTTGGCTTCCAACCCACCCCGTTGCACAAAAATACAATGAGATTTCTCTGATTAATAGAATGAGGTTTAGGTTCTTACAAAGTATAAATATTTGTTAAAATAGGTGAAAAGAATAAAAAATTCAAGTTCTGTGAGGTGAAGCGATTGAAAAGGAGTTATGTGTTGCTTCAGTATAGTAATGGCGGTATAATATGAGCTGGAATAAAGGTTAAAGTATTGTTCAAATAAACAACCAACTTTGTATTTTTCTAGCTTTATTTAGTACAGATACTTATAGCGTTGTTTGTTTACATAGCACTTTACATACTATACTTTCACATCAGTCCCTGACCTCAAGAAGCTTCCGAATACGGCCCTTAGCGTGCCTTTATATGGCCCTTGGGGCACTATTCCTCACACTGACACCAACGATAGGGCACTATTTCTTCCACCGACACCAATGATGGGGCACTATTCCTCCCACTGACACCAATGATGGGGCACTATTCCTCCCACTGACACCAACGATAGGGAGCTATTCCTCCCACTGACACCAACGATAGGGCACTATTCCTCCCACTGACACCAACGATAGGGAGCTATTCCTCCCACTGACACCAACGATAGGGAGCTATTCCTCACACTGACACCAACGATAGGGAGCTATTCCTCCCACTGACACCAACGATAGGGAGCCATTCCTCCCACTGACACCAACGATAGGGAGCTATTCCTCCCACTGACACCAACGATAGGGCGCTATTCCTCCCACTGAAACCAACGATAGGGAGCTATTCCTCACACTGACACCAACAATAGGGAGCTATTCCTCCCACTGACACCAACGATAGGGAGCTATTCCTCACACTGACACCAACGATAGGGAGCTATTCCTCCCACTGACACCAACGATAGGGCACTATTTCTTCCACCGACACCAATGATGGGGCACTATTCCTCCCACTGACACCAACGATAGGGAGCTATTCCTCCCCATGACACCAACGATAGGGAGCTATTCCTCACACTGACACCAACGATAGGGAGCTATTCCTCCCACTGACACCAACGATAGGGAGCCATTCCTCCCACTGACACCAAGGATAGGGAGCTATTCCTCCCACTGACACCAACAATAGGGCGCTATTCCTCCCACTGACACCAACAATAGGGCGCTATTCCTCCTACTTGCACTGGGGATGGGGCTCTATTTCTCCCTCTGATACCTACATCTGGCACTATTTCTCCCAACAATACCAATGATGGGACACTATTTCATCTCCTACTGACCAAAGTAAATACGTAATTTATTTACTCCCACTGACTTCAGGGCATTTTCTTCCACTGGCCAAAGTCCAGCCCTCCTAAGGTCTTAAGGACATTAACCTGGCCCTTTGTCTAGAACATTTGGAGACCCCTGATCTGAAGTCTATATCTAACATGCATGCATACATGTCAATCACTATTATTTTTTTTTTTTCATTTGCCCTGTGGACTGAATGAAAAAATCTAATAGATTCCTCCATCTCTGCTACACTGCACAGATGGACAAATCCCACACTCAGCTATTGTGTTCTCACATCCGCTGTTGGCTGTCAGAATACCTGAATAAGATTGGATGCAACTGCTGTTCGTCCAACAATTTTCTGCACGCCTCCTTCAATCAAAAGATGTCAAGCAGGAGGGAGCCAACATTACCCACATTTTGGCTAGTTCATAGCTCCCAACTGTCCCTGATTTCGAGGGTCTGTCCCTGATTTGGAACAAAGTCCCTCTGCCCCTCTTTTCTCCTCATTGTCCCTTATTTTGGTCTGAGCTATATAGCGGTAAATAAAATTCACTTTTTATCTTTCAAAGTGTTTCCCAGTGCTAAACCTTTCATCCTGTTTCTTAATTGCTGCATTTGTAAATGTCAAAAGCAAAAATAAAGGAATAGTAGTTGTAAAAAAAGCACTTTTGGGTTTAACAAATTTTTTTTGTACAATTATCCTTTAAGGGGGCGTGGCAGGGGGCATGGCAGGGGGTTTGTCCTATGCCTACATACTTTTGCTAATTGGTGTTTCACATTCCCATCTCAAAAAGTTGGGAGGTATGCTAGTTCATTGGGAACTGGCTTAGATTCAAGCAGTGTATGGCTATCATTAGACAGGAGCCAATCATCCGACCAGCATGGAGGAAACCCACACAAGTTCATGCAAACTCAATGCAGATACTGTACTGGGCACCCTGGTTGGAAAAGGTTGCTGTAGTGTCCTAGCCAGGATTTGAACCCCTGATCCCAGGAGCTGCAAAGCAGAAAGGCAAACCAGTAACCCACTGAGCTGGACATACTAACCCCCTAAAAAATCATGAAATGGGTGTTTTATTGCAGTAGGAAATGCACCATTGGAACTGATGAGAGAAAATTCAGGTGTGGTCACCCAACGGTCCCATAACTTCAAAAAGCTGCTTTTTCTCTTACTAGAGTCATACTGACAAGACACAATAATCCCAGAAGTCATATCTACAGTTCTAGGGCAGGGCTTCTCAACTAGGGTTCTCACAGAGGTTGCTAGGGGTTCCTTGAGTAATGAGCAATTTCTGCCTCTCAGATAAGTCCCCCTGACACCATTGATCATTTTAGGGAGTAATTCTTCCCAATGACCACAAGTGTAAGGATCATTCTTCCCACTGACCATCACACTAATGTATCATGAGTTGAAGATGTTGTCATAATTAGCAGGGGTTCCCTGAGATCAGAAAGTAATTCAAGGTTAATCAATAAGTCCATTAAAGTTACCCAATAATAAAAAGGAATTTAAAACCTCTAAATACAGAATCCCATACTCACAGTTGATCCAGAGTAGTGCCAAAAAAAAAAAATTAGCTCTAACACAGAAAAACAATTCCATCCTGATCCCCTAAAGCAAAGAGTTATTCCCTGGATCAACAAGTTCTGGTGGATCGGGCAGAACTATTTATCCCACTTTCTCCATTGGTGCACTGTACAATATATTTAATAGAGGATAATGGAGTAAGCCTGTAAGAGGGTAAAGGGGACACTGATAACTATTAAAATTGTTTTTTTTTTTTTTTTTTACAGATATCAATAGCTGAAGCTGAATGAGTCATCTAAGCAGAAACTCCACCCTTATAAGACAGCTCTGACCAAACTCTCAGATAGCTGGAAAGGAGATAGTGATTGCTGTCTCCTCACCCAGAGCAGCCTTAAAGCAGAGTTCCACCCTAAAATGCAAGTTCTGTCCATCTTCATGCTTGGGGTCACCTGAAAAACAAATGGATAATCGCAATTTTTTTTTTTTTTACTTACCTTGTTTAGAAGATTTTTTTTTTTCAATTTAAATTTTTTATTTTATTTGCATATAAAATTTACAACATCTCACATATAATTCAAAAAGGAGTTATATAAATACATACATTTCTAGAATAAATAAAATACAATACACAGTAAACTTATAATATTTTTCTTCCCTTTACCCTCCCCCCCTCCTTCTCTCCCATAACTCTCCCTTTCTCTACCTATATAGCCTTTTTCCTCCCATTTCCCCTACCACAGAATTGCTTAAACATTAATTTCAGTATAATTAGTTGATTTTTTTAAAATATATCCATTTTCCCCATTTTCCTTTCATATTTATTGAGGTCTCCTCTTGAGAGTTACATATGTTTTCCATATTAAAGGTATTGTTTTTTTTTTCAAATATTTTATTTTAGAAAAGGAACCACAGTTGAAAAACAAGCTGAAACACGTTCCATACAGATATTTGTAACTGAAAGGGCATAACACAGATAGGTGAACAATAACATCACATCGAAATACACAGGATGACCCGACATAATCCAATAACCAACCCTAGATTCGGGGAAGGTGCGGGCACCTCCACCCTAAGCCATGAATGACCAGGCCCCACACAACTATGCGAGGAAACCGTATTATATGAGAAAGGAAGAACCGTTCCCAACCGCCGCTCCCTACTTTTTTCTAAGAGAAAGAAAAGGAAGAAGAGAAAGAGAACGGGGTCCCAGACGGGACCACAAACAAATACCACAAGAAGGGATAATGGAGGAAAGAGGAGGAGAAAAAAGGACAAAGGGGGGGGGAAGGGGGGTGAGAGGGCCAGAAGGGGAAACTCCCCGCATGGACGAACCCACGGGCACACCCGGGGCAATAATCAACCGCAAATCAGAGACCTGCCCCTGTCGGATAGCACAAAGGCATTCCAGAAACCCCAAATCTGAGTATATCGTTCCCTGCGATGCTGCCTCGTGAGGGTGAGGTCCTCCATCCTGTTTATATCCTCCATCCTGCGCATACAGTCCCCAATAGTCGGCACTCCTGTCGTCTTCCAAAGTACCGGAATGCAAGCCTTCGCGGCGCTCAGAACATGAGGGATAATTGATTTTTTGCACTTCGAGATAGGCATGGGGGAAACCTGGAGCAGGAAGAACTCCGGGGTATCCGGGATCTCCCGATCCGACAATTCCCCCAAAAGGGCCCGGACGTCCCGCCAGAAGGGGCGTATTCGAGGACAGGACCAAAAGACATGGAGCATGGTGCCTACTTCACCCTGGCACCGCCAGCAGAGGTTCGACGTGCCGGGGTAGAATCTGCCCAAAAGAGAGGGGACCCGATACCACCGGGTGAGAATTTTATAATTTAACTCCTGCAATTTCGCGCAGGTCGGGGTCTTCAAAGCCAGGGTATACACCTTGAGGCGCTGCGCCGGAGTAAGGTGCAGCCGTAGATCCCGTTCCCACTTGGCCAGCCCCGGCAGGACATAGTCTTCCCCCGGGGAGATCAGCAGGCTGTACGATTTAGACAGCGTGCCCGGTAGGTTCCCGCTCCCCACGCAGTATTCCTCAAACGGAGTGAGATCTCTGGAGAAAGAAGATGGATCCGGCAGGGAGCGAAGATAGTGGTGTACTTGGGCTGCATGCCAGAACCCCAGCACAAAGGGGCCGCTAGGCGACATCAGCTCCTCTATCGTTGGCCACCGAGACCCCCTGAGGAAGTGAGTGGCTTGGGAAACGCCCCGGGACATCAGTCCGCGAAATGCCGCTTCCTTCAGCCCCGGGGAGAACTCCGGGTTCCCCAGAACCGGGTAAAGCGGGGACGTCTGTGTGGAAATGGAGGGGTGGGACAAAGCGCGACGAACTGTCGCAAGCGTCACGCCTATCGTCGGGTGTTCTCGAAGGTCCCGTGGCAGGTCCCCCCTGATCCATGGCAGACCCTCCAGGGAAGCGACCGACTGCCCCCGCTCCAACTGCACCCACAATTTGCCTTCGCTATGTCTCCTCCAGTCAATCAGCCGGCCTAGGTGGACCGCAAGATGATATTTAGCAACATCCGGAAGGGCCAGGCCCCCCGAGTGTTTCGGTAAAGTCAGCTGGGCACGAGACAGCCTAGGCCTCCCCTGAGCCCAGATGAATTTCAAAAATACACTGTGGGTTTGAGTAAAGAAAGAGGTCGGGATCCGCACCGGCAAAGCATGCAGTAGGTACAAGATCTTAGGGAGAATCATCATTTTTATTAAATTGCACCGTCCGAACCAGGAATGAAGACCGACATTCCAGGTCTGGAGCAGGCCACGAATACGGGCCAGGAGGGGAGGGAAGTTCAACTCGTATATCTTGGACAAATCCGATGAAATCTGGGTCCCAAGGTATGTCAGGGCACCCCGAGTCCACTTGAAGGGCAGCGTAGAGGACAAGTGCGTCAGTAGGGGGGCCGGGACGCCCACCCCCAAAGCCTCGGATTTGTGAAAGTTCACCTTCATATTGGAGCACTGGCCGTACAGGTCCAATTCCCTCATTAGGTTGGGTGCCGAGATCGCCGGGTTCGAAATGGAAAAGAGCATATCGTCGGCGTAGGCCGACACCTTACACTCCAAGTCCCCAATCCGAATGCCCGAGATGTCCGGATTGGCCCGCACTCTGCCCAAGAGCGGTTCAAGAGAGAGCGCGAACAGCAACGGGGACAGGGGACAGCCCTGCCGGGTGCCATTTGAAATGTGGAAAGGGCTAGAAAGTATCCCGTTGCACTTCACTTGGGCCGATGGGCAGGAGTAAATGTGCCCTATCCAAGACATCAACTTGTCACCGAAGCCCATTGCCCTCAATGTGGAAAGCATGAACCGCCAGTTGACGCGGTCAAACGCTTTCTCCGCGTCCGTATTAAGTAGAACGCAGGGTGTGCCTGACGTCTGGGCTGCGTGGATAAGGCTCAGGACCTTGGAGGTGTTGTCCCTCGCCTCCCGAGAGGGAATAAAGCCCACTTGATCCAAATGGACCAAATGCGGCATATGTTGGCTGAGGCGATTGGCCAGAATTTTTGTAAACACCTTCAGATCCACATTCAGCAGAGAAATGGGCCTGTAGCTGCCACAGCAAGAGGGGTCCTTTCCGTCCTTGGGCAAAACTGAAATATGAGCTCTAAGCGTGTCGGGGGGGAAGGACGACTCCCCTCTGCCCAGCGAATTGAGCCAAGTCACCCAGTGAGGCCCAAGTACGTCCATGTAAGTGGAGTAGTAAGGCAGGGTAAAGCCATCAGGACCCGGGGCCTTCCCAGCCTGCAACGCGCCCACCGCCGCCTGAAGCTCCAGCAAGGTAATAGGGGCCTCCAGCTCATCTCTGGCCTCTGCCCCCAGGGACGGGAGGTCCACCGAGGCCAGGTAGTCCTCCACAACGGGCGAGACTCCCCCACGGTCCGGGAGGTTGTACAGGGAGGCATAGAAGTTCCGAAATTCGCCCGCGATCTGCTCGGGCAACGTAGCCGCACCCCCCGACGGAGGCCGAATACGGGGTACGTAAGACGCAAGTCTTTGCGCCTTGACCGAGGCTGCCAGCAGCCTCCCGCATTTGTTCCCCTCCATGTAAAAGGCATGGCGCGCCCTCTGGAGACCCGCCCTGGCCCTGGAAAACATAAGGTCCTGCGCCTGACGACGTAGTACAAATAGTTCCTGTTCCTCCGTCCTGTCTAGACGTTGCTTATGGGAGGTTTCCAATTTGTGGATCGCCTCCAAGAGGCGCTGTAACTGTTGCGATCTCTGCTTCTTGAGCCGAGCCCCATGCTTCATAAACACCCCGCGAATGACCGCTTTATGGGCCTCCCATATAATCCCCCTGTCGCAGTCTTCCGCTGTGTTGGTGCGAAAGAACTCAGTAAGTTCCTTCAGGACGTCCGTCCGGACTTCCTCGTTGTTGAGGAGGGAGTCACTTAGACGCCAGAAGCGCGTCCTACCCCGCGTCCCTTCAGATAGTTTATATACAAGTGAGATTGGTGCGTGGTCGGAGAAGGTCATCGTGTCGATCGTGGAGTTTATCACTGCGTGAAGCTGTCCATGCGGGATCAGGAAATAGTCGATTCTGGAGTACAGCCTGTGGGGTGGCGAGAAGAAGGAGTAGTCCCGCTCCCCACTGTGCTGCATCCTCCATACGTCGACAAGTTGCGAATCATGAAGAGCACGAAGAATCCGCTTCCGGGCAGCGTGGGACACCGAAGAGCTGCCGGAGGAGGTATCCAACCCCGGGGACAGCGGGACGTTGAAGTCGCCGCCCAAGATCAACTGTCCCATCTGGAAGGAGGCCAGTCGTTTGAGGACCCGGGCGATGAACACGTCCTGTCCGTCGTTCGGTGCATAGACGCTCGCGAGCGTCACCACAGTCTCCCCAACAGTACCTCGCAAGAACACATAGCGACCATTGGGGTCCAGCAGGGAGTCCTGGCAGGTCCAGGGCACCCTGGCAGCCACAAGAATGGACACCCCCCTCGACTTGGCAGCCGCATGCGTGGAATGATATGAATTAGGGTAGAATCTATTAGTCAGTCTCTGAATACGGTCTGTACGAAAGTGCGTCTCCTGGAGAAACGCGATATCAGCCCGCCGGCGATGCAGGTCGTTCAGAAGGACCTTGCGCTTCTCCGGGACATTGAGCCCCTTGGCATTAAGGGAGACCACAGTGAGCTCGTCCATGGCAAGGGGAAAAAAAAAGAGGGAACAACACCAAGGGAGCGGGGGGGGGGGGTCAGGAAGGAGATGGATCCGACAATAGGAAAAGACAACGAGAGACAGACAGATAAGAGAAAGAGAAGAAACGAAAAGAGAGAGGGGTCGGGGTAAGTACCACCCCCCTCTAGCTAAAGGCAGCTAAGCCACCAGGCACTCAGAGACCCGTAGGGGTACACAAGTGCAGGCCTATGGGGGGAAGTGGGTAGATCAGGCACGGTTCGAACCGCTGTCTCCGGCCCCCACCCAGCCCATTACCAGGAGATGGCAGCGTTGAGAGGGAGACAGAGGCAGTAAAACAGTCAAGGGGGCCGTCATGGAGGCCTCTGATAAGCAGCACATGGAGAGACCCCGGAGACCGCCCCGAGACAAGGCATCCCAGAGGGCCGCTCCAGGACCACAGACATTCAAATCAGCAGCAAATAACCAAAACTTAAATGTAAACTCTAAATTGCAGTATAAGGAACAGTAACAATAGCATCCCCCCTCCCCCCCCCCCCCACAATCCACAGACCCGCAAAGACCCAGAGTCCACCAAAGTCCACCATCTCCCCCCGCCCTCCCCACACACCCCACCCCGCCTAGCCGAGTAAAGCATACGTCCACAGTCCCCCCACAACCAGGAACCCTGAGTAAAACTGCGCAGCCCGCGGCCGCCGCGCGGACCCCGGACCCCATCCCAGCACCCAGCTCCCCCACCCGCCACCCCCCCCCCCCCCCCGTCCATCAGAGACATTATCCATCGCAGGTGAAGGGGTCCCGGGATCCCACGGGAACCCCCCCCACAGAGGACTTCAGCCCAGGGTCACGAGGCGGCGGGAGGGCCAGAGCAGGCAGCGGTAGAACAGTCCAGATGAGGGGGATGGGATACCCCCAGGCTCCCGCTACAACCGGCTCGCGGAGCGCACCACACGCCACGGGGTTCCGGCAGTTCATGGCAGGGGAGGCCATCCTGAGGCGGTGGGGTCAGCGCGGGCGCTCGGGCAAAAAACGCCTCGTGGGTAAACCGGAGAGGGGGGCGGGTAAACAGCACCAGTGGGGCAGTGGGAAGTCAATGCAGGTCGGGCACCAGCAGCACGTGGAAGGGATGGAGGGGGTAGGGGCCAAACCGGGGGGGGGATAAGTACTCACACAGCTCACAGTTCCGTAGTGGAAGAAGCTCAGTCCTCCCTGGGAGCCACCGAGGCACTCGAGCGCTGCCGCTGTCGCTGTGGTCGAGGGGGAAGAGGTGCATCACCGCCAGCGGGGCTCCTGCCCCGGCGATCCGACGGGCGCGGGAGGAGTACCAGCCAGTCCGGGACCTGCACCGGCTGCACCCCCAGGAAGGCAAAGAGGGCTGGTAAGTCCGAGGGGGAGCGTAAGGTGAATGAGGTGTTAGACTTCCGGACAGTCAGGGCTAGCGGGTATCCCCAGCGGTAGGTGGCTCCCTCCCTGCGAGTCATGTCCAGGACAGGGCGAAGCAGCGCCCTCCGGTACAATGTGGCCCTCGAGAGGTCCGGGAGGATCCGGATCTGTGCTCCATCAAAGTCCACTGTGCGCGCCTCCCAGGCCTTCCGTATCACCAGCTCCCGGTGCGAATAACGGTGGAAACGGCACACAACGTCCCGTGGGCGTTCCGGATCCGGTGACCGGGGGCCCAGGGCCCGGTGGATTCGATCGAACTCCAGGTTTGGGGGGAGAGAGTCACCCAACAGAATGCCAAGGATCGCCGTCACGGACGCCGCCAAGTCCTCCAGTCCTGTAGCTTCAGGAATCCCTTTAAGGCGGACATTGTTCCGCCGACTGCGGTCCTCCATGTCCTCCATGTGAAGTTGCATGGCCATAGCAGTGTCCCTGTGTGCTGCCTGGGTCCGCTCCACAGCCAGAAGGCGAGCGTCCATAGCGGACAACGCCGCTTCTCCGGAGGACACCCTGTCCGCCACCTGTTGCACCTCCTTCCGCACTTGTTGCACCTCCCGCCGGTGCGCGGCCTCCAGGCGGCCGACAATAGATTCAATGTCCCGCGTGCTAGGCAGGGAACGTAAAATAGTCCGCAATTCCTCGTCCATGCCCAGCGATGGAACCATGCCGGTCGGCAACGGGCGGAAGGCTGCAGGAGTGGTCAGAGCTGTGTCTGCTGAGGACGCAGGGGAGGCCGCCATGTCGTTCCCGCCAGATGGCCCAGGGCTCTCCACCGTCGCCATATTGCCCACGGGAGAAGAGGGTTGGGAAGCCACAAAAAAGCGCTGTATCTCCCCCGAGGGACGCGACTTCACCGATGTCCCGGCTCCTCCAGAGGTCCCCTTGGTTTTCCTCTTCTTGGACGTCCGCATATCTCACTGCCAAGGCTGATTTTAGTCGGGCTGGGGAGGAAAGGCACGGAGCTCAGCAGAAAGACGTCCTCAGCCGGCCATGTCCAGACCACGCCCCCTAAAGGTATTGTTTATCCTATTACATCAATCCTTCAATTTTGGGCTGTCCTCCTCTCTCCACTTTTTTGGTATTGTTTCCTTTGCTGCGTTTAATAATGTTGGGACCAATGTTGATTTGTATTTTTTTAATGGTATTGTTGTTTTATGGAATAGACCAACCCATGGGTCATTTGGGATCGTTATTCCTGTGATTTCACCTGTAAGTTGTCGGACATTTGTCCAAAATTCTCTGATTTTTGGACAGTCCCAGAACATGTGAAACATTGTTCCGGTATTGCCACATTCCCGCCAACATTTATCTCTCTTATCTGTTTGGAATTTATTTATTAATTCTGGTGTAATGTACCATCTTAACAGACATTTGTAGTTTAGTTATATTGTACTTACATCTATGGCTACGGATCCTACCGCTTTCAGTACTACATCAGATTCCTGTTTTAACAGTTGTACCCCTATTTCTTTCTCCCATTTTACCATGAACAGAGGTTTCTCCAAACTGTGCCATTCCGTCAGCATTTTATATATTTGTGATACTCCATGTTTTTGAGTGTAAGTATAACTTAATTTCTCAATAATATTTAAATTTTTTTCCGTTCTAATTGGTTGTGGTAGTGACTTTACAAAATGGCTCAGTTGGAGATATCTCCATTCATCCAATTTCACATTTTTATTATTTTGTTTTAAATTTTAAAATGTTTTAATGTGACCTTTGTGAAGTATATTCCTTAATTGTGTGTTTCCGATCCATTTTCCAAATTTTTCCTCAATTCCTGGTGGAAAATATTTTGTGCCCTTTAGTGATAACATTGGTGAGTTATATTCCCATTTCAATTGTTTATTAATCTTATCCCGTATTTTGTAAATTACCTTTGTTACTTCATGTGCTCCTTGTGAGGCCCCGTTCACACTGGGGCGACGCTACTTCCCGGGGCGACCTCACAGGTCGCGGCGCGCTGCTCGCACCGCGACCTCGGAGCGGCCGGCACGGACTTCATAACATTGAAGTCAATGCAGGTCGCTCCAGGTCGCCCCAAAGAAGCTCCGGACCCTTTTTCTAAGTCGGAGCGACTTGTGTCGCTCCTATTAGAACGGGTCCACAGCTTCTCTATGCCAGACAACCTACGGCGACCTGTCAGGCGACCAGGTCGCCTGACAGGTCGCCCATGTGTGAACGGGGGCTTTCTCTATATTTTGGTGGTATCCATATTGTTTTGTGTAAGTGAATATTGTTTTGTGCACATTCTATCTCCACCCATCTTTTCCCCATTTCTACTTTTGTCCAATCAATCATTCGTGAAATAATTACCGCTTTATAATACCTTTCTATATTTGGAGTTGCTAATCCACCTTGTGTTTTACCTCTTGTGAGAATTTTATATTGCACTCTAGGTTTTTCCATCTGCCATATATATTTTGTTATTACAGTTTTTATTACCTTAAAAAAAGTTGAGGGAATATTTATTGGTAATAAAGAAAATTTGTACAGGATTTTTGGTAGCATAAACATCTGTGTTTATTCTCTCAACCCAAGAAATTTGATTGTTTGATCTGCTTCTCATATCTACTTTTATTTCAATTATTAAAGGTATAAAATTAGCTTGATATAGTTTTCCAATTTGTGATGTTATATGTATCCCTAGATATTTTAAATTAGCTTTTGACCAGGTATATGGGAAATATGTTTTTAATATTTGTTCTTCTTGCAAGTTTAAACTGATATTAAGAATTTCTGATTTCATTTAATTTATTTTAAAATTTGAAAGCTTTCCATACTCTTTTAGTTCTTTTTGGATATTCGGGAGTGTGATCCTGGGATTCCTAATAAAAATAATAAGTCGTCTGCATATGCTGCTATTTAATGTTTCGTCCTGGTTTATGTTCACTCCTTTTATATCTTTATTTTGTCAGATTTTTGCTAATAAAGGTTCTAAAGTTAAAATGAACAGTAGGGGAGACAGGGGACATCCCTGTCTCGTCCCATTGTCCATCTCGAATCCCTCGGACAGGCCTCCATTTATTTTAATTTTTGCTGTCGGCTTTTTATACAGGGCCTATATCCATTGCCTCATTTTTATTCCTATCCCTAGTTCTTTTATTGTCTCTTTCACCTTGTTTAGAAGGTAATATACTTACCTTACTTCCTCTTCCTCCCCTCGGCAGCCACGGCAAGTCATTACTTCCTGGCTTGCAATGATTCCTGGGAGCTGAACGTCATCGCTCCCAGGAATCAATTAGCCTGCACCGGCCCCGACGTCAGTTCCGGTGCGGGCACCGTCATACCTTGCTAAACAGCTTCTGGGCATGCCCAGAAGCTGTGCAGGGATGACGCTGCAGCCCCGTAAAGTGCCGGTGGGGCCGGTGCAGTGCATTGTGGGACCGAAGAAGACGGAAGAGGATGCAGAAGAGGATCGCGCTGGCTTCAAGCTGCCCACACCTGAGATGTGCAAAAAGGTAAATCAGCGCAATTAAATATAAAGTGGTGTAGTGTTAAGACCCAATAATTTGGGACTCATAAAGAAAATACAGCAGCTATATAAAACCTCCTTCACTAACGGGAGAAATGAACTATAAACAAATATGTATACAGCGCTATATAAAATCAAATAAAGTGACAATGTGCATCATATAAATCAATAAACTTGCTTAAAGTGCAATATATATTCTTCTTAAGTGCAATATATAATGTCCATAAAGTGCATTCAAAGTAAAGTGCATAAGAGTCCACTAAAATATAAATATAACCGTGGATTAAAATTGAATAAGGTGCTTGATAGATGTTTCATATAAAAGTGCAAGTGACACCACCACCGTTTAGCCACCAGATGGCCTCTCATCTCACTGAAGCATTAAACCAGCATTGAATCCTCAATAAGACCAGTATAGGGAATGCCACTTCCTGAATCGATCTCTCACCATCCCATGGACATGATATGTGAATAAAGATAATGAGGCATCTAAGTGTACACTGCTATTATCCTTTAATTGATTCACATTCAAAGTAGAATTGCACTCACATGAATCAGCACAATGGGCTTGTGCGGAACGTACACGCCAAAAACAGTAGCTGTTGGGAGCCGTGCTGGTGGGTCGCTACTCGTCCGTCCAGGTATCCTCCCTCTATACGCGTGGCGTCTTATGCTTTCGCGACACAACTTCCTCAGTAGGGGTCCTACCAATGTAAAGAACACTTCTCTCACTGACAACCAATGTAAGGAGCATTACTCCCAATGGCCACCAATGTAAGAAGCATTCTCACACTGACTACCAATGTAAGGAGCATTCTTCCCACTGACCACCAATTTAAGGAGCATTCTTCCCACTAACAATCATGCTAATGTACCTTGAGCTGTAGTTGAAGTACCTATTACCATGGGTACCCTGAGAAATTATTTCAAGGATTCCTTAGCATTAAAATGTTGATGTCCAATGCCCCAAGAGCACTAGGGCTCCACCCAACCTGTCTTTTAATGGGCACTGACTCACTCATGACATCACTGTAGGAGGACTTTAACTAAAAGGTGCCTAGCACCTGGAGACATTGGGGTTGAATTACTAAAACTGGAGAGGGCAAAATGTGGTGCAGCTCTGCAAAGAAACCCAGCTTCCAGATTTTTTTTTTGTCAAAGCTTACCTAAACAAGCTTAAAGAGGTTGTAAACTCAGTCACATTTTTTTTACAAGCTGAAAGAGAAACACATAATGAGCTAGTATGCATCGCATACTAGCTCATTATGAAATACTTACCTTAGAACGAGCCCCCGCCGTGCCGCCCGCTTACCTCTATGATGGGTGACATGTCTAGACGCCGTCTTCCGGGATCGCGGCATCCGGCCATCTGATTGGCCGGAGCCGCGGTGTAGTCACTCCCGCGCACGCGCGCGGGAGCCAACGGTCACGGCACGGTCTTTGAAGGAACGGCACCAGCAGCCGTTCCTTCAGAGCGCATGCGCCAGTGACGCCACTGGCTGCATGTAAGGTAAATATCTCCTAAACGGTACATGTTTAGGAGATATTTACATTACCTATAGGTAAGCCTTATCATAGGCTTACCTATAGGTAAAAGTGTCAGAGGAGGGTTTACTTCCTCTTTAAGTTAGAAGCTGATTGGCTACCATGCACAGTTGCTCAAATTTTGCACTCTTCAGTTTTTGTAAGTGAACCCTACTGTCTGCTGTAACCAGACACTATTCTGGCACAGAGCCACCTAGTGGTGGACTAGATAACTGCACCTGCCTACATGTAAGCATGTGAGATAGGGACCATAGATTGTACCCTCCTTGAGGGCAGGGGCTGATGTGACTATAATATATGTAAATTTAAAGTAATTTGCTGGCTCTGTATAAATACCTATAATAATAATAAATACATTTACATTTTACATGAAATGCTAATAAATTAGGTAAAGCTGTGCTCGCTTCAATCATTCGATCAAGTGCTAGCAAAAATCTTGTTCTTTTAATCTCCCTCGCTCATGATTGGGTTGTGAAGGTGAACGCAGGCTCACCTTATTTACTATCATTCACTTTTCAAAGTAAACAGCCTCTACAGTTTTGGCAAATAAACCCCAAAGTGGATGTGAAAACAACTAAAACCTCGGAAATCGTTTTGCATCAGGTCCAAATCCCAAATACACGATTCGCAAAAATAACAAAAAGATTTCTACCATTTGGTTACTGCGCCATGTCTGTGTCTCTTTCTCTTCCAATAAACAAGTTTATGTTGTAGTATCAGATGCATCTGGCCAGATATTCTTCTCCTGTTTTCTTCCGGTGGTAGGAGGGGGAGGATGGATGATACAGGAGTCTACCACTGCCGCGTCAATCTCTTTTGGTTGAGTAAGGCCCCGTTTACACCTGTACATTTTAGATGTTTTAGGTGCGGTGTATTACAAAAACTCTGCATGCTGGATATTTGATGTATTCTCTTCAAAACATGCAAGTTATATGGTAACACATGTAAAATATATTAAAAAAGAATAGCGCGCAAATGCAAAAGAAATTACTACCAAATCTGAAGAGAGTCCATAAATAAAAATGGGGGTTTGGTCCCACCATATGGCCATATCGTGCTCAAGCCCACTACTGCGTCAAAGTACCCCATTATCAGTGGGTCCTACACTATCCATGAAAAAGAGATGAATCCAGCCCTTCTAACCCTTGGAGATAACACTCCTTGCTGGGGAAGATGTGCAAATGCACTACAGGGGACTCCTCCTATATCCACTTGATGGTGGACACTGATTGAGTACAGGTGTGTGTGGGGGGTGGGGAGGGCTGCTCAACCTCGATAGTCTGGTCAGACCGAATACATAATAAACAGGCAAAAAATTTGGGGGAGCATACCCATGTATTTCCAAAGCTGCTGCAGCTATGAACCAAAAGACATGTATATTAAAAAAGAATAGCGCGCAAATGCAAAAGAAATTACTACCAAATCTGAAGAGAGTCCATAAATAAAAATGGGGGTTTGGTCCCACCATATGGCCATATCGTGCTCAAGCCCACTACTGCGTCAAAGTACCCCATTACATGGGTATGCTCCCCCAAATTTTTTGCCTGTTTATTATGTATTCGGTCTGACCAGACTATCGAGGTTGAGCAGCCCTCCCCACCCCCCACACACACCTGTACTCAATCAGTGTCCACCATCAAGTGGATATAGGAGGAGTCCCCTGTAGTGCATTTGCACATCTTCCCCAGCAAGGAGTGTTATCTCCAAGGGTTAGAAGGGCTGGATTCATCTCTTTTTCATGGATAGTGTAGGACCCACTGATAATGGGGTACTTTGACGCAGTAGTGGGCTTGAGCACGATATGGCCATATGGTGGGACCAAACCCCCATTTTTATTTATGGACTCTCTTCAGATTTGGTAGTAATTTCTTTTGCATTTGCGCGCTATTCTTTTTTAATATACATGTCTTTTGGTTCATAGCTGCAGCAGCTTTGGAAATACATGGGTATGCTCCCCCAAATTTTTTGCCTGTTTATTATGTATTCGGTCTGACCAGACTATCGAGGTTGAGCAGCCCTCCCCACCCCCCACACACACCTGTACTCAATCAGTGTCCACCATCAAGTGGATATAGGAGGAGTCCCCTGTAGTGCATTTGCACATCTTCCCCAGCAAGGAGTGTTATCTCCAAGGGTTAGAAGGGCTGGATTCATCTCTTTTTCATGGATAGTGTAGGACCCACTGATAATGGGGTACTTTGACGCAGTAGTGGGCTTGAGCACGATATGGCCATATGGTGGGACCAAACCCCCATTTTTATTTATGGACTCTCTTCAGATTTGGTAGTAATTTCTTTTGCATTTGCGCGCTATTCTTTTTTAATATACATGTCTTTTGGTTCATAGCTGCAGCAGCTTTGGAAATACATGGGTATGCTCCCCCAAATTTTTTGCCTGTTTATTATGTATTCGGTCTGACCAGACTATCGAGGTTGAGCAGCCCTCCCCACCCCCCACACACACCTGTACTCAATCAGTGTCCACCATCAAGTGGATATAGGAGGAGTCCCCTGTAGTGCATTTGCACATCTTCCCCAGCAAGGAGTGTTATCTCCAAGGGTTAGAAGGGCTGGATTCATCTCTTTTTCATGGATAGTGTAGGACCCACTGATAATGGGGTACTTTGACGCAGTAGTGGGCTTGAGCACGATATGGCCATATGGTGGGACCAAACCCCCATTTTTATTTATGGACTCTCTTCAGATTTGGTAGTAATTTCTTTTGCATTTGCGCGCTATTCTTTTTTAATATACATGTCTTTTGGTTCATAGCTGCAGCAGCTTTGGAAATACATGGGTATGCTCCCCCAAATTTTTTGCCTGTTTATTATGTATTCGGTCTGACCAGACTATCGAGGTTGAGCAGCCCTCCCCACCCCCCACACACACCTGTACTCAATCAGTGTCCACCATCAAGTGGATATAGGAGGAGTCCCCTGTAGTGCATTTGCACATCTTCCCCAGCAAGGAGTGTTATCTCCAAGGGTTAGAAGGGCTGGATTCATCTCTTTTTCATGGATAGTGTAGGACCCACTGATAATGGGGTACTTTGACGCAGTAGTGGGCTTGAGCACGATATGGCCATATGGTGGGACCAAACCCCCATTTTTATTTATGGACTCTCTTCAGATTTGGTAGTAATTTCTTTTGCATTTGCGCGCTATTCTTTTTTAATATACATGTCTTTTGGTTCATAGCTGCAGCAGCTTTGGAAATACATGGGTATGCTCCCCCAAATTTTTTGCCTGTTTATTATGTATTCGGTCTGACCAGACTATCGAGGTTGAGCAGCCCTCCCCACCCCCCACACACACCTGTACTCAATCAGTGTCCACCATCAAGTGGATATAGGAGGAGTCCCCTGTAGTGCATTTGCACATCTTCCCCAGCAAGGAGTGTTATCTCCAAGGGTTAGAAGGGCTGGATTCATCTCTTTTTCATGGATAGTGTAGGACCCACTGATAATGGGGTACTTTGACGCAGTAGTGGGCTTGAGCACGATATGGCCATATGGTGGGACCAAACCCCCATTTTTATTTATGGACTCTCTTCAGATTTGGTAGTAATTTCTTTTGCATTTGCGCGCTATTCTTTTTTAATATACATGTCTTTTGGTTCATAGCTGCAGCAGCTTTGGAAATACATGGGTATGCTCCCCCAAATTTTTTGCCTGTTTATTATGTATTCGGTCTGACCAGACTATCGAGGTTGAGCAGCCCTCCCCACCCCCCACACACACCTGTACTCAATCAGTGTCCACCATCAAGTGGATATAGGAGGAGTCCCCTGTAGTGCATTTGCACATCTTCCCCAGCAAGGAGTGTTATCTCCAAGGGTTAGAAGGGCTGGATTCATCTCTTTTTCATGGATAGTGTAGGACCCACTGATAATGGGGTACTTTGACGCAGTAGTGGGCTTGAGCACGATATGGCCATATGGTGGGACCAAACCCCCATTTTTATTTATGGACTCTCTTCAGATTTGGTAGTAATTTCTTTTGCATTTGCGCGCTATTCTTTTTTAATATACATGTCTTTTGGTTCATAGCTGCAGCAGCTTTGGAAATACATGGGTATGCTCCCCCAAATTTTTTGCCTGTTTATTATGTATTCGGTCTGACCAGACTATCGAGGTTGAGCAGCCCTCCCCACCCCCCACACACACCTGTACTCAATCAGTGTCCACCATCAAGTGGATATAGGAGGAGTCCCCTGTAGTGCATTTGCACATCTTCCCCAGCAAGGAGTGTTATCTCCAAGGGTTAGAAGGGCTGGATTCATCTCTTTTTCATGGATAGTGTAGGACCCACTGATAATGGGGTACTTTGACGCAGTAGTGGGCTTGAGCACGATATGGCCATATGGTGGGACCAAACCCCCATTTTTATTTATGGACTCTCTTCAGATTTGGTAGTAATTTCTTTTGCATTTGCGCGCTATTCTTTTTTAATATACATGTCTTTTGGTTCATAGCTGCAGCAGCTTTGGAAATACATGGGTATGCTCCCCCAAATTTTTTGCCTGTTTATTATGTAAAATATATGTAAACACACCTAAAACACAATGCACAAGTGTGACCTGGACTAAGGTGACCAATATGACAACACAGCTTCCGGCCAATACCAAATCCACTGAATGATGTACTAAGACTAGTCCGTACCCTCCACCAAGTATAAGAGGACAAAGTACAAAGTACAAAAACACATTAAAACTAAATGTAAAAAAATGTGTAAATAATGTTCACTATATTACCAAAAGTATTGGGACGCCTGCCTTTACGCGCACATGAACCTAATGGCATCCCAGTCTTAGTCCGGAGGGTTCGGTATTAAGTTGGCCCACCCTTTACAGCTATAATAGCTTTAACTCTCCTGGGAAGGCTGTC
This sequence comes from Pelophylax lessonae, assembly GCF_965119305.1. Classification (NCBI taxonomy): domain Eukaryota; kingdom Metazoa; phylum Chordata; class Amphibia; order Anura; family Ranidae; genus Pelophylax; species Pelophylax lessonae. Next base: position 58,125,869 of record NC_138776.1, read on the forward strand.
CACAAGGTTTAGGAGTGTGTCTATGGGAATGTTTGACCATTCTTCCAGAAGTGCATTGTATATGTCTCAGTGTTCTCTGATACATTATACAGGAGTGACATCACTGCACTCCAGATACAAGGTATATTATAAAGGAAGACATCACCGCTCTCCAGATGTGTTATATTATACAGGAGTGACATCACAGCTCTCCAAATGTGTTATATTTTACAGGAGTGACATCACCGCTCTCCAGATGTGTTATATAATAAAGGAGTGACATCACCAGATGTGTTATATTTTACAGGAGTGACATCACTGCTCTCCAGATGTGTTATATAATACAGGAGTGACATCACTGCTCTCCAGATGTGTTATATAATACAGGAGTGACATCACTGCTCTCTAGATGTGTTATACAATACAGGAGTGACATCACTGCTCTCTAGATGTGTTATATAATACAGGAGTGACATCCCCGCTCTCCAGATGTGTTATATTATAGAGGAGTGACATCACCGATCTCCAGATGTGTTATATTATACAGGAGTGACATCACCGCTCTCCAGATGTGTTATATAATACAGGAGTGACATCACCGCTCTCCAGATGTGTTATATTATACAGGAGTGACATCACTGCTCTCCAGATGTGTTATATAATACAGGAGTGACATCACTGCTCTCTAGATGTGTTATATAATACAGGAGTGACATCACTGCTCTCCAGATGTGTTATATTATACAGGAGTGACATCACCGCTCTCCAGATGTGTTATATTATACAGGAGTGACATCACTGCTCTCCAGATGTGTTATATAAAACAGGAGTGACATCACTGCTCTCTAGATGTGTTATATAATACAGGAGTGACATCACCACTCTCTAGATGTGTTATATTATACAGGAGTGACATCGCCGCTCTCCAGATGTGTTATATAATACAGGAGTGACATCACTGCTCTCTAGATGTGTTATATAATAAAGGAGTGACAACGCCGCTCTCCAGATGTGTTATATAATACAGGAGTGACATCACTGCTCTCCAGATGTGTTATATAATACAGGAGTGACATCCCCGCTCTCCAGATGTGTTATATAATACAGGAGTGACATCACTGCTCTCTAGATGTGTTATATAATACAGGAGTGACATCACTGCTCTCCAGATGTGTTATATAATACAGGAGTGACATCCCCGCTCTCCAGATGTGTTATATAATACAGGAGTGACATCACTGCTCTCTAGATGTGTTATATAATACAGGAGTGACATCACTGCTCTCCAGATGTGTTATATAATACAGGAGTGACATCACTGCTCTCCAGATGTGTTATATAATACAGGAGTGACATCCCCGCTCTCCAGATGTGTTATATAATACAGGAGTGACATCCCCGCTCTCCAGATGTGTTATATAATACAGGAGTGACATCACAGCTCTCTAGATGTGTTATATAATACAGGAGTGACATCCCCGCTCTCCAGATGTGTTATATAATACAGGAGTGACATCACTTCTCTCTAGATGTGTTATCTTATACAGGAGTGACATCACTGCTCTCCAGATGTGTTATATTATAGAGGAGTGACATCACCACTCTCCAGATGTGTTATATTATACAGGAGTGACATCACTGCTCTCCAGATGTGTTATATAATACAGGAGTGACATCACTGCTCTCTAGATGTGTTATATAATACAGGAGTGACATCACTGCTCTCCAGATGTGTTATATTATACAGGAGTGACATCACCGCTCTCCAGATGTGTTATATTATACAGGAGTGACATCACCGCTCTCCAGATGTGTTATATTATACAGGAGTGACATCACTGCTCTCCAGATGTGTTATATAATACAGGAGTGACATCACTGCTCTCTAGATGTGTTATATAATACAGGAGTGACATCACCACTCTCTAGATGTGTTATATTATACAGGAGTGACATCGCCGCTCTCCAGATGTGTTATATAATACAGGAGTGACATCACTGCTCTCTAGATGTGTTATATAATACAGGAGTGACATCCCCGCACTCCAGATGTGTTATATAATACAGGAGTGACATCACTGCTCTCCAGATGTGTTATATTATACAGGAGTGACATCACCGCTCTCCAGATGTGTTATATAATACAGGAGTGACATCACCGCTTTTCAGATGTGTTATATAATACAGGAGTGACATCACCGCTCTCCAGATGTGTTATATTATACAGGAGTGACATCGCTGCTCTCCAGATGTGTTATATTATACAGGAGTGACATCACTGCTCTCTAGATGTGTTATATTATACAGGAGTGACATCAATGCTCTCCAGGTGTGATATATTATACAGGAGTGACATCACTGCTCTCCACATGTGTTATATAATACAGGAGTGACATCGCTGCTCTCCAGATGTGTTATATAATACAGGAGTGACATCACTGCTCTCTAGATGTGTTATATTATACAGGAGTGACATCACCGCTCTCCAGATGTGTTATATTATACAGGAGTGACATCACCGCTCTCTAGATGTGTTATATTATACAGGAGTGACATCACCGCTCTCCAGATGTGTTATATTATACAGGAGTGACATCACCGCTCTCCAGATGTGTTATATTATACAGGAGTGACATCACCACTCTCTAGATGTGTTATATAATACAGGAGTGACATCGCCGCTCTCCAGATGTGTTATATTATACAGGAGTGACATCACTGCTCTCCAGATGTGTTATATAATACAGGAGTGACATCACCGCTCTCCAGATGTGTTATATTATACAGGAGTGACATCACCGCTCTCCAGATGTGTTATATTATACAGGAGTGAAATCACTGCTCTTCAGATGTGTTATATTATACAGGAGTGACATCACTGCTCTCTAGATGTGTTATATTATACAGGAGTGACATCACTGCTCTCTAGATGTGTTATATTATACAGGAGTGACATCACTGCTCTCCAGATGTGTTATATAATACAGGAGTGACATCACCGCTCTCCAGATGTGTTATATTATACAGGAGTGACATCACCGCTCTCCAGATGTGTTATATAATACAGGAGTGACATCACCGCTCTCTAGATGTGTTATATTATACAGGAGTGACATCACAGCTCTCCAGATGTGTTATATAATACAGGAGTGACATCGCTGCTCTCCAAATGTGTTATATTATACAGGAGTGACATCACTGCTCTCCAGATGTGTTATATTATACAGGAGTGACATCACCGCTCTCCAGATGTGTTATATAATACAGGAGTGACATCACCGCTCTCTAGATGTGTTATATTATACAGGAGTGACATCACCGCTCTCCAGATGTGTTATATTATACAGGAGTGACATCACCGCTCTCCAGATGTGTTATATAATACAGGAGTGACATCACTGCTCTCCAGATGTGTTATATTATACAGGAGTGACATCACCGCTCTCCAGATGTGTTATATAATACAGGAGTGACATCGCTGCTCTCCAAATGTGTTATATTATACAGGAGTGACATCACTGCTCTCCAGATGTGTTATCTTATACAGGAGTGACATCACCGCTCTCCAGATGTGTTATCTTATACAGGAGTGACATCACCACTCTCCAGATGTGTTTTATTATATAGGATGACATCACCGATCTCCAGATGTGTTAAATTATACAGGATGACATCACTGCTCTCCAGATGTGTTATATTATACAGGAGTGACATCGCTGCTCTCCAGATGTGTTATCTTATACAGGAGTGACATCACTGCTCTAGATACAGTATTTTATATTATACAGGATGACATCATCACTCTTCAGATATAGGTTATATTATACAGGAGTGACATCATCCCTCTCCAGATTTAAGTTGTATTATACAGGATCACATCATTGCTCTCCAGATTTAAGTTGTATTATACAGGGGTGGCATTGCTGCTCTTTAAATATGTAATATTATACACAGGATGGCATGATCGCTTTCCAGATATAACTTATCTTCTACAGGAGTGACATCACTAATCTCCAGATATGTTATATTATACAAGAATGACATCATGGCACTCCAGATATAAGTTATATTATACTGGGGTGATATTGCTGCTCACTAGATATGGTATATTATACAGGATGACCAATCTCTGGATATGAGATTTATTATTCAGAAGGGACATCACCGCTCTCCAGATTTAGGTTAAGATATATATATACATATATATATATATATATTTTTTTTTTCCCCCAGATTCAGGACGTGGGTGGCAGGGTGGACTTTTCAGTCCATCGGTCACTTTGTTGGGGGCTGTGATCCCAGACCTCCGGACCTCCCTGTAGAAGCACCTGAGTCCTCCTGCCAAGCATGAAGCATTTTGCAGAAAATTAGAGCTAATTAGAGGCTGCTGGTGGGATAAGCTGACAGAGCAGGAAAATCCAATGGGACCCCCAGGGGGCTCATTTACCTCGCTGGAGGGAGAAAACTGCAGTCATTGTAACTGCGAGGAGGACAGAGGACACTAAATGGCCCATTCTTCCCCTAAAACAAAAGGCCATGTGAGATGTTTACCCAAGGATGGGAGCGGCTGTCCGCCATGTCAGGGGGAGCGGTGTTCCTGGGATAGAAGCCCCCCCCCAAGCCCCAATACATTACATACATTATATTATTATTTCCACGGCCTGGCTCCCCGCATCCTTCAGACAATGAAGAGTTTCCTGGGACTGGAGGGCCCGGGGCTCCGGGTGTAACCTGAATAGAAAGAAAGTCTGACATTGTGAATAGAGCTGTAATTACATTGTAGACAAATCCTGGAGGGGCAGAACTTTCCCTTCTTCTCTCACTGCCAGGGAGGACGGGAAGGACCCCATTACTGAATATCGTATATACAGACAACATGGCTTGATGTGCATGCCATTCACACAGTGCAGACACTGACAACACGGGGACAGGCCGAGATCATAGCACTAAGAATAATAACAAAACTATATTAATAACGGTGTATACTCCTTAAAGTAAAAAAGTGAACCTTGAATGGATGATAAGTAGAAAGCTATGTGCATTGTGTATCATAAACCCTAAGTTTTTTTTTATAGAGCTCAGTACTGCTGATCTCCTGCAGCCGCTTTGCTGCCACTTCCTGTGATGGCTGCGTTGCATTTCTCAGGGTGGATTATTTATTGGTGGCAACATGCCCATGTAATGGCAGTCCCATGGAATTTTGGACAGTTATGTTAGAAAGTGTATGGCCCCTTTCACACGGGTGGAGTGCCCGACGGAGCCCGTTCTGCTCAATCGGGGATCGATCCGCTCTGTGTGCAGAATTGGAGCTGTCAGATCCCTGCTGCCCTCTAAGGGGAGATCGGATGAGAACGGACCGCCTGTCTGTTCTCATCCGATCCCATCCAATCCGATCCTCCAGATGGATGGAAAATAGGCTTCCCATCCGTCCGGATTTCACAGACAGGATTGGAATCAGATAGCAGTGGGTGTCAGTAGACATGTCTCCGCTGATAGGGATGCATGGAGCATCCGATCAGGTCCGCCCGAAAAACTGACAGGCGAATCGGATCAGATCGCCTGTGTGAAAGGGGCCTTTCTGTACCCACAACTTATACTTTTTTATTTTGGATGGAGTAGAAAAGAATTAGAACCCCTGTCAGCTTTTACTGCAATCTGGGGCTCTGACCCGCTCTGTTAGAGCTCGTTCACACTAGCGTTGCTCTCTGAAGAGAGATCTGCATTCCGATTACTCTTCAGAGACCATGCGACAGGCGGTGAGGAGCCTGCTTTAACACCTTGAATCCTGCAGTAGCATGTCGCAACCATGTGTGTTGCATGCAGTTGTAGAGCAGCCCACATTAACATAAATGGGTCTCATTCGGTGGCAACGAGCCTGTCAGGTTTTTTTCATTTCATCACCTCCAGCAGTGATCATTGTATTCTGACGGCTATGAATCCTCCCGCTGTCAGAATACAAACGAGCAGCAGGAGAGATTCCCCTATCATGGGGGAATCATGCGATTCTCTTTGGTTTTAGATACACTTTAACCCTTTTACTGACGCAGATGTATGTGCAGAACAGAAAAATGTGTTTTGTTTTCGAATAGATTAGTTATTTTACTAATTTTGTTTTGTTTAGATTAGCTATGTTTATTCATTTTCCAACAAATTCCACATTTTTAGGACAATTTGAATTTAGATTGATCTAAAAATGATCGACCAATTGTAATTCTGTGTGAAGAAAAGCTGTTTGTGAACCTCCCTGGCGGTATGATTATGTCAGGAATTCTGTACCAAAAGCGGTACAATTTTTTGCATGGAAATTTGGCGTTATGTATTATAGGCCTACAATTCTTAGTAATTACTGACTTAAACCTGACCAAAACAAGACTCTAGTAGACATCCCAGGTGTGATAAATTTGAAACACAAATGCATGGATTATAATCTAATCAATAATATCATTTTATTATATAATATAATGTATATATAATATTATATTATATAATAAAATTATCAAATTGGGAAAACATGAAAATACAGTCAGTCATAGATCTCTATACTATGCCCACATCCTGTAGTAAAATGTATCAAGAATTCAGGGAAAGGGAGATGGGGCTACCATATAATCACCGGGTTGTGGGAACAAATGCCCGTGTGATACTCCCAAAGACAAGGGGGGAAAATTGGACTTTACAGGGCTAGTATATAAGTGGTAAGCAACAACAAGAATATAAAATTTATAATATTTTATTGAAAAAGGAAAGGTGCATATTTAAAAAACATGTACAAAATGCATAGACATATTGTATAGACATATCGAAATTAGACAACAACTCATCCATGTAGCAACATATAAGGATGTAGAGGTTATTGGTTCGACGCGTTTTGCCTGATTGATACAGTCAGCTTCATCAGGAACCAATGGATACTAGGCAACAAAGGCCTCTAATGTGAGCATTGCCAAAAAGAAAGAAAAAAAACAAAAATTATAAACAGATATATCATAGATAGTACATTCTGTTAAAAAAGCTATGCCTTTGAAGTTATTATCAAGGCAGGTATCAGGGAATTTATCACTGTGGTAACTTGCTTACCTAGATCATGTTGTGAATGGATTTAAAAAGGGTTCAGGATGCCAGAGTCGCCCATTGCGAGCCAGGGCGGATCGAACTCCCCTCCAACAGATCCTACAAGAGGATCACAAAATCTCCAACGAGATATTGTGGACCGGACCTTCTCCAGATTATACCCCAATGACTGGTTATGTCATTCAATCAGTGCAGATAAATGTCCCCTATATACTAGTATGGGGGTACTAGCAAAAGTGGCACGAAGGTGGAAGATGGGGTCAAGGTACATCAGCCCAGATGACTCTACAGTATTAGCATAGAAACAGAGAAATGGAAAAGAGACAAGAAACATATATTTTAGCTTGATAGCCAGCAAGTATGATGCAGACCAAGTCTATAAAAGAGACTATTGTCCTCTGTGTTTGGTGCTTACCTATGTTGGGGGTATGTCTGGCATAGAGGTCCGAACGCCGATGCTTGCGGCACGAACTGCCGCTGCTATCGGCGTCCTCGCCTCGTGGGCTTCTAAATAGGGGAGAGAGGTCCCACCGGAAGTGCGACGCTGAAGCAGCGTCATGACGTCACTTCCGGCGCGGGCGCAGTGCATACGCGTCACTGCCAGAGTGGCGAGAGTTGGTACTACAGCCAGTGGGCAGCGCGCATTGATCCCATTGCTGGGAGAGGAGCGAACGCCTAAATGGGCGTGTCTCCTCTGCTTTGCGCCCGAATCCACCCTGGTGTGGGGAGAGCTCATATTTACCCGGACTCACAACGGAGCGACCCGAACATCTACAGGACCCTGAAAAACAAAAACGGCAAAACATATAAACAAATAACAAATATGAATCCCACAATTATTAACAACAGGCAATTGGTTTAAAGGGAGAAGAACATATTGAAATACATATTTTTCTGGCTCCCTAATATATTGAGTTGGCAAGAAAAACATATCTCATTTGTAGTTTACCACCACTCATAGACCAAATTGTGCAAATGAGTGGCAAAGAATCTCATAATAAATACAGATGATACTTGAAATTAAAGATAAAGGATAAATGTAGTAAGGAGACATGTAAATTGGAATCAATTCATGCATTTGGCAGACTATTGGTAGGGGTGGAGGACAGATAAAAAATGTATAATAGGGGGGAGAGACTGATGAGAAAAAGAAAAGGGGAAAAGAAAAAAGAGAGGAAAGATGGAAAAATTTAGGGAAGAGGACAAAGTAGATGAAAAAAAAAAAAAAACGCTTAAAAAACATCAGGACGCGGATAAACTAGGCATATGCAGGGTATTGGCATATATGGCTGGTGTACAGATGTATGTTCAAAGAAAGGGTTTGTATGACACTGCTGTGTTCAAACCTGGCCATTTTGTGGCTTGCTGGTTAAAAATCCATTTTGCCTCCCTCTGAAGGATGATCTTGTCAGTATTACCACCTCGTGGGTTACTGTTTACCACTTCTAGGACCGAAAAGGAGACCATGTGGGGATCGAAACTATGGTTAAGGCCGACATGTTTCCATATTGGGGTAAATATAAGTCCTACTTCTAGATAGTAAAGATGGTCATTTATCCTTTGCCAAAATTTTCTCTTTGTCTTACCTATGTAAAACGCGCCACATTTACACGTGGCTAGGTAGACAACCCCCTCGGTCTGACATGTGGCTGAGAATTTAGGTCGTAAAATCCCTCCTCGTGGCAGGGGAAGGGTATTCCCCTCCCTTACCCATGGGCATTGATCACAGGATCCACACCTGTGTGTCCCTAATGTACTTTCCAAACCCATAGGAACGGGAGGCCGATAGTGACTGTGAACTAATGAGTCACCCAGTGATCTGGCCTTTCTAAAGACCAGTTCTGGTCTGGGTTTGACATATTTCGATATTGTTGAATCCTCAGTCAAAAAATGCCAGTTTTTGGCCAAGATGGAACGGATTTCTTGGTGGTGAACATTAAATGTGGTTATCATTTTAGTGGTTGGGGAGGGTTCCTGTCTTTTAGGGGTATAAATAAGGTCCTCCCTACTCTGTGATTTGGCCTTATGATAGGCGGTTTTGAGAACCCTGTTGCTATAGCCCCTTAGTTTCAATCGTTGTTTTAGGGCCAATGCCTCCCTCTCGAAGTCTTCCTCCCTCCCGCAGTTATGACGAATCCTAAGGTACTGACAGTACGGAATGTTGCGTACTAAAGATCTAGGGTGACCACTCTGGAAATGAAGAATGGTGTTACCGGATGTGTCTTTCCGGTACAAAGACGTGAATAGGGTCCCATCAGAGGACAGGTGTATGTAGGTGTCTAGAAAGGGGATCACTGAATGGCTGTGCTGCATTGTAAACTTCAAATTGTAGTTGTTGACCAATATGAATTGCATGAATTCCATCAGTTGTTCATAAGATCCCGTCCACACCACCAGGATGTCGTCAATGTATCTCTTCCATATAAGGATGTGCTCGAAGAGGGGCGACATCTTCTCGTCCGAGAACAGATGGCGCTCCCATCCCCCCAGGTACAGGTTGGCATACGATGGGGCACAGGCCGTCCCCCTGCACCTGGAGGAATGTCTCGTCATTGAAAGTGAATATGTTGGAGTTCAAAATGAACTCCAAGAGTTGCAGTACGAAATCAGTACGAGCCCAATTGGAGCGCTCCTGTTCCCGGAGGAATGAAGATGCCACCTCAAGACCTCGAGCATGGGGTATTGAGGAATAGAGTGCCTCAATGTCAATTGCTACCAGCAATGATTGTGGGGGTACGACAAGCCCCTCAACAACCTTGAGTAATTCCACTGTGTCCTTTAAATAGGATGGCAGGCTGGCCACCAATGGGCGCAGTTGACTGTCAACGTACCGGCTTGCCATCTCTGAAATGCTACCAATACCAGATACAATTGGACGTCCTGGTGGTGGGACGGTTTTTTTGTGGATCTTAGGGATGGAGTAGAATGTAGGCGTGATAGGCCATTTAAAAGATAAATATTCAAATAGCTCTTTATCAATTACGTTATTATAGGCAGCATTTGAGATTAACGTGTAAAACTCAGCATTTTTGATGGTGATCAATGTCTCAGACACCTTGGAATACCATTCCTCATTCGAGAGGATGGCCATACACATGTCAATGTATTGATCACGATCCATGACGACCACATGGATCAAGTGATCGAGGGCCCTTTTTTGCTGGAGGGACAAATTGGACTCGAGGTGGGAGGAGGGGACGAGATTTTCAAAATCCTTCGCCGTTTGCTTCAAGAAAGCCCAGATAGCTGGGCAAGTTTGTAAACTTGGAAAATTAGTTGACTTTGCTTTGAATTGGGGTTCAGGGGGAGGTGTAGGTTCCTCGTCGGATGAAGACGAAGAGCCGGAGCTATTGGTAGGCCCTCCGCTTTCATCCAAGAGTTGTATCAATATCTTCAACATTTTGAAGTCATTAATTTTGAACCCTTTATAGGGATCGTCATGTGTCCCATCTTTATTGCATTTGTTCTTATTTTTGTCGAATAAATATTTGTAGGTGAGATTTCTTGCAAAAAGGTGGAGATCTTTTGTAATTTCAAACTTGTTAACCCTTTCTAATGGACAGAATCCTAACCCCAACTTAAGGATGTCCAATTCATCGGCAGTCAGTTGTCGAGATGACAAATTGACAATATCTAGTCCGAGGGGGGGTGTATCGGTTTCACCATGTATATATCCAATGTCCCTGTTTTCTTCTCTCCCAGCACCTGCTGTCCATTGGGACCCGCGGGCGCTGGGGTAGACCCTAAAGGGGCATCTATGGGTAAACTTGTTTGTTTGTTTTTTGGTTTGGTTCCAATGTTGGAGGGTATTTGAGGGGGATCCAGTTCAGTGTTGAACATAGAGCACTGATTTGGCTCAGTTCTAGACCCATGTGTGTTGATTGAGCCCCTATCGATATGGGGCAGCTGTTTAGGTTTTGGTGTCGTTTCATGTGGCGACACT